>NW_024870600.1:0-11912 GCF_013358625.1 Macadamia integrifolia
GACGATGATGACACAAGAAGAATTATATATTGGACATTTTAGACTTGGAGAATTTTCGAGATTAGAGTAGAAAATGACCACTTTTTCCCCATAAACTTTCAAGAGAAAGTGTTTTCAAAAATTAGAATTTGATGTTGTGGATTATTGTTGTTTATCCACTCAAGTCGGACATTACACTTTGATGCGAGAACTATGCGAATCGACGCCCGATTCTCTCTTTCATTATATGATCCAGGTCCCTACTTTATGAATATTTTTGTAAAGGTTCTCTTTTGAGACCTCAATCATGTCTCACATCATTAGATAGTGCTCGGACTAAGCTTTCTAATGACATATTACACGTCAAATTCTGACTAATGGTTTGAAAGATATGACCCCCGAAAGTTAACTCCAAAGTTCGGTATCAGATTCCATTCCAAGCAACCAAAGAGTGTCACATGGCACCCAAAACATCTTTATTCAAAAGCAAGCATTTTTGGACAATTCTCTCTAGTTTTTTAGTCTCACATCAGAAATAAGAGAAAATTGTCTCAAGTCCCAAGGCTATAAGTATAACCCTTCCTCTCTTCCAAAGGGGAGGAGAAAAAATTGAGAATTTGAGAGAGAGGATGGTCCCATCAAGGTTTTGGCTAACTTCTTCCCTCTAAAATCAAATATTCTCCAAGTCTAAAAGTTTAACACATTAATCCTTCCTTGAGCCGGGAGATCTAGTCTGGTTCTGTTCGATTTTGGGCTTAAAGCACAAGGGTTATCTCACATTGTTTCTTGATTAAAGCCGGGTTTAAGGTATTTTTCTTCTCCTAATTTCAATTTAGATATAGTTTATCTAATTTAATATATTAGGTTTATTAGATGTAACCAGATTCAATTAGGTGTATTTAGGTCTTTTGGTTCAATTAAATATGATTTTTGTTCAATTGGTTTAATTATATTCATTTTAGTTTTATCCGGTTCAATTAGATGTAATTAGGTTCATTCAGACTTAATTATTATTATTTTTTTTGGGTTGTTTTAATTTAAATTGATTTTGAATTTACATTTGGCTTTATGATTCTACTTAATTGTTAATTGTTTTATCCTTTAGATCTAGGCCCTTGGATTAGGATCCAAGAACCCTAATCCTTTCTCCCTTTGCTTTATCTCTTCTTCCTTTTTTCTCCAACCACTTCTCTTGCCATGGCCAACCCATTTCCATCTTCTCAACTCTTCCCAAACTTTCTTCCCCATTGCTGAATCCATAAATCTACAACTACTTCTTCTTCTTCTCTTCTGTTCCTTGCTGCTGAATCCATAAACCTGCAACTACTTGTTCTTCTCCTTCTCCTTCTTCTTCTTCTTCTTCTTCTTCTTCTTCTTCTTCTTCTTCTTCTGTTCCTTGCTGCTGAATCCATAAACCTGCAACTACTTATTCTTCCTGTTCCTTGCTGCTGAATCCATAAACCTACAGCTACTTTTTCTTCTCCTTCCCTTCTTCATGGCTGCCACCTCCCACTTCTTCTTCCAAACTTGCAACCCTTTTCCTTCTTTTTCTTCTTCTTCTTCTTCTTCTTCTTCTTCTTCTTCTTCTCTTCTCTTTTACCATGGCCGAATCCTCTCCACCCCCTTCTCCTTCCTTTCTTTTTTCCTTAACCGAACCTGAACCCATCTTCTCCTCCTTTTTCTTTCTACTGAAACTCTCCGAACCTTCCTCCTCTCTTGTAAGTTACTCCATCCCTTACAGCAGCCACCATTCATCTACCTCCCATCTTCTTCTTCTTTTCCTTGTTGAACCCCAACTCTAGCTGCCAACTCTTCTTCTCCTTCCCTTCTCCATGGCTGAAACCTGCAACTTCTTCTCCTTCTCTCATTCTTCTTCTTCTTCTTCTTCTTCTTCTTCTTCTTTTTCTCTTCTTTTTCCTTGCTGCTGCTGCAACTGCTAACCAGTCCCACCGAACCTCCCTTCTCTTTCTTCTTATACTTCTTCTCCTTAACTGAGCCCAACCGCCCCACACAACTCCCTCTCCAACGTTTGTTTTTTTATGGCTCCATGTCTTTTTTTTTTCTCTCTCTCTGAATCAAAAACAGAACAATCCCTCTGCATTTTTTTGTTTTTCTTCATCATAGTCTTAATTGTTCATTGTGGATTAAATAATTTTGATAAGTTAGTCCGTTTTCTATTTTCTTTTCTCTCTTAATAATATATGGGACGTAGTTTACGACGTAGACTAGTATGGGCATGGCTGGCCCCTCAAACCGGCCCGTAGCATTAGGACGAATTTGGGGAATGGGTTTGTGTTATAATTTCTTATTTTTTAGGGCTTTTCACCCTCTTTCTTTAAGTGCAATAAAAAAAAAAATTAGATCTTGTTTAAAATAGTGCAATTAGTATACTTGTATTCCAATTCATCCAACTTTCCCTTCTTTTAGCTTGTTTAGCTTTCTTTAATCATTCCATTTAGATTCTTTGATTAGTTTAATTACTTAAGCTCATATATCATTTTTCACTAGTGTTTTTCTTTATCGTAATTAGTTGTTTTAATTATTTAATGGGTTCAATTAATATAACATTTAGACTCTAACATAATATAGGTATAGCATAAAATAATCATTAGACATATTTAATTTAGAAGATAATTAGCATTGCATTTATTTAGTTAAAGGATTCTCTTCTCATTAGCTTAACTAGGGTTTTGAAAAATGTTTAACTCATCTTAGATTAGCTTAAGGTAAACATAATTAGTGCAATTAGGTTTCATAATTAATTTAATTAAAATTTAGGTTTAGTTTAATCCTCCTATACTAGATTAGGTAGATTAGTAAAAATGCATTCATTTAATGTAATTAATCCATTTCATTTTTTTTTTAAAATTAATTAGGTCTCATTTAGTTTATAAATCTTTTTACCAATTAGATTAAGTAGGATTGCAATAATTTATTTCACTAATTACTAGGGATTGGGATTAATCATTTTAATTAATTCAATTTGGGATTTCATAAATTCATTAATCATCCATCTAGGTTAGGCTCAATTAATTGAGTTAGTTTAATTTAGGGTTTTTAATTTTTTTATTTAGTGTAATCATTTCATTATTTGCATCATCACCTAGCTAGCATAATTTAGACACTTGGTTTAGGGTTTTCACATGTCATGCTTAGATACCTAGTTTAGAGTTTTCAGTGACCTAGATTTAGGACTAGTTAGTAGGGTACAAACAAACTTTGGTCAAACAAAAGGAGACCGGCCTTAGGGTCGGGTAGACTAGGTGCCTAACACCTTTCCAGTCTACACTTGTCTAGAATCTTGGTGCAAACCAGCCTTATCCATCAGAGTCATTGGTCTCTCTTCTTTGATTGGGGGAGACATTTATGGGTCCTAGACCTTTTGTAGGTGGCGACTCCCTTTTACCCATAACGTGTATGCCCCCCTTGGCATTTGATGACCAGGGGATACTATCTCATCTCATTAGGGTCGAACCCTAGCATGTGTACGCATGCTACGTGCCATATCGTGATCCCGGCTGAGGTCCATGATACCTACAGTGGCAACTCTGCTGGGGATGTCAGACTCTTGATTGACCATTGCTTGTATAGCTTTGTTTGTACCTTATTGTTTGCATATTGACATGTTATTTTTCACTTTTCATCACTTGCATACACTTCTTGCATTGAGCACAGCATGCCTTACACTTATTCACCCCCATGGTGTAGCTGCCAAGGTCCCTCACATATGTTTGGGCTGCCCCCAGTTACATCACACCCCTTGATACCGTGCCATTTGGGCCTAGAATACAGAACTTATCGGCGAGGGTGTTACCTTGCGTGCTTGAGGGAGATCACACACATTTAGGTGTGCCCAAAGAGACGCTATTAGTCAACACTTTGAGATCGATTTTCTCGAGCTATTCCCCTACTGGTATATCAAAGAGACCACGTGCCTCTAATTCATTCCGTGTATACGGGTGATAGGTATATCGGTCTTGTCAAGGGTAGTCTTTCCGGTCCTAAACCTAGTCAACATGCATCATATACTTGGACATAGAACCAATGACTAGGATCAACATAACTAATGTACATTGATTGCGGTTCATGTTAGAACCTTTTGTAGTAATTTCTACCCATCTCAATCTACCATTCACCAACGGAAGAATTGAATTTACCATTGGTATTAAGGACGCTAGTGTTTTTAACTACACTAGTTGTTGGTTCGTATGATCGCACCGTATGATTGGCACCGTGGCTATATGCCAACATCGTCAGTTCGATGTGATATACGTCTCAACCTGGTAAGGGTTTCACACAAGCTATCTTGATGTCAATGGGTAGGTTCAAATGTCTCCACCACACAGTTTTTGGTGATTGATTCAGTGTAGAGTCGCCTACATAAGTGTTCTTACAGGAACCACCTTTTCTTGATCCATCACTTGAGAGTCTCTTCAACTTAGGCACACTTCTTTAAGTATGCCTCTAAGTTGATGCCTCTCATTTGAGCTAACTCTTGTTTGGTTTGGTCGTCCTTGTTTGCATATGTTTGGCTAGTCTTGTGTTCAAGTAGGAGAGTGTTGTGTATTGCCATCTCACCGTCTATATTTGTCCTTTTCTAGTACCAGTTAGTGCCGCCAACATCTTACCCCAATCAGCCTTTCTCGTTCATTCCACTTAGTTGGGATTGTCCTAGCAACCTCTCGGGACCATCATTCAGTGGTTCTCGATGGAAGGCATTCCTCCACAACCACCTTTGGATAACATGGATGCTCGAATGGCCAGGCTAGAGGAAATGATGGCCAACCTCACGGAGGTGGTGCACACACATATGGCCGCACCAAGGGAAGAGGTTCCGGATCAACGGAGTCACCCTTAAACTCCTAGGTTTGTTCCCCAACCTACCTACCCGGCCGAGGATGAGTATGACTTCTATGTCAATGCTCCTGCCGCCAGGGCAGTTGAGGATCAAGAGAAAAAGGAATTGATGGATCAGGTCAACCGGTTGGAGTATATTATAAGGAATATGAAAGGGGTAGAAGACCAAATTTTTGATATTGAGGGGCTATGCTTTTTCCCCCAAGCAATCTTGCCAGAAAGGTTCAAGTGGACATGTGACAAGTTTGATGGAACCGAGGATCCCCGTACCCACTTGAAGTCTTTCATCAGACAGTTGAGGATAAAGAGGTTCATAGATGAAATGTGGGGGCAAGCTTTTCAATTCTCTCTAACCGGTGCGGCTCACCATTGGCTTATGTCTTTAGGCAAGGCATCCTCTCGCACTTGGGAGGACATTATGAGAGCTTTCACCAAACAGTCTGGCTACAATACTGAAGTGGAATTAACAAGAAGAGAATTGGAAACGACAAGGCAAATGCCGAATGAAGGGTTCACCGAGTATTTGAGGTGTTTTCGTGACAAAGCATCTATGATGAGGGATCAACCAAGTGAGCAAGATCAGATTGCCATGATCATGAGGTCGGTGTGTGGTCCCTACAAGGATGTGTTGTTTTCCCAGGTAATATTGACATTTGATGGACTAAGAATGGCAGCCCAGTAGGTCAAAGATGCCCTCACCCAAGAAGAGCTCCCCAAGTACAGCAAACTTGCTAAGGAGGCTAGTAGCAACAGAAAACCTCCTACCCAACAGAGGAATTCAAGGTCTAATGCCACGATGGCGATTCTTCCCACAGTGTCGGCCTCGCCTACTCCAGCAACGCCATTTGTGATTGAGCAAGATGCAACCCCGCTCCCCGTCATCCTCGAAGGCAGTTCACTGACTTAGGGACTTCTTTGAGTTCAGTTTTAAATCGTTTGCTTCAGGCCGGTCTTATAGTCAAGCCATAGCCTAGACCCTTACCTGGGCGGAAACTTGGTTGGTTCAATCCAAACCTGTTTTGTGACTACCATTCTTCGCAAGGTCTCGCAATAGATAGATGTTACAAGTTACAATGTTGCCACAAATCCCCTCCCTCAGCATCGAGCAGTTAACGCCTTGTAGGAAGATTTAGGAAATTTTGACCCGACTTCCCTTATCATTTTTCTATCAGTGAAGAGTAGCCAAGCAGAGGCGACCAACGTTGGAGATCTTAGCGGATTTACTTTCCTCCTTCTGGATGATGTTGTCACTTCTAGTTTAAAAGAGACTATAGAGTCATAGTTGAAGGAAGATGAGATCAATGGCCTGTATGATGAATCTGATTTTGAGACCTACACACCAAATCTTGGTTTGGAGCTTAATGCAGTCAAACTTGAAGCCAATGAGGATTATGATATCATTATCCCTGGGGAAGGGTTACAGGCAAAGCAAAGGTTTTCAGAGTCCGACGATGAGGTAGAGCTCTACATTCCGAGAGAGATAATAGCAGAAACTCGAAGTGGAAAGAACTACAAGGCGGCAGGACTCATAGAACCACCAACAAGGCCAAAAGATCAGGGACTAAACAATAAGTTGATTGAACCGGAGAATCAAGTATTGAGACAGTTGCAGAAGAACCAAGCAAATATATCTATTTGGGGCTTACTCATGGCCTCTCCTACCCATAGGGAAGTAGTGTTGAAATCTCTGGCAAGCATCCAAGTTCCAATTGGGACTGATTTGGCATAACTAGCGAGCCTAGTAGGAGCCACGTATGTAATGAACTCATTGATGTTTGCAGATGCCGATCTCCCTCTTGAAGGTTTGAACCACACAAGGGCTTTACACATAACCATTGATTGCAGAGGATGTCGAATTCCACAAGTATTGGTAGACAATGGGTCGGCGTTGAATGTTTTCCCTCTCAGGACCTTTAAACATTTGGGATTTGATGAAGCCGAGATGAAGCCATCTAGTCAATGTGTTCGAGCTTATGACAACACCAAGAGGAGCGTGTTGGGAATTTTCACTGTGGTGATAGTAGTTGGACTGGTAGAATTTGAGGTAGACTTCCAAGTTATCGGTATTCCTGCATCTTTCAATATAATTTTAGGTCGTCCATGGTTGCACAAGGCTGGGGCAGTTTCCTCTTTCCTTCACCAAAAGATAAAATTTTTGTTCAAAGAGTAGGTGATCACTATCTTGGCAGATCCTGACTTGGTTAGCATGATGGCATCCATTGATGTGGGGGAAAACAACAATAGTGAGACATCTGAAGTTCGTTTGGGAGGTTTTGAGTTGGGCAGTATCAATGCAACTTTGAGGCCTAGTTCACCGGAAGAGAGATTTGCTTTGACAGAGTTTAACATCACCAATCTTGGAGTAACCAACATGCTTCTTAAAATGAAGTATTTTCCAGGCATGGGCCTAGGGGTGCGACAACAGGGTGACCCAGATATTTTATCTTTGAATGTGAACACACAATGCTTTGGCCTTGGTTATGTTATGACAGACGAGGACCAACAAAAGATAGCAGTTAACAAGAAAAAATATGGCAGAAATTTCAAGAGATATGAGGGGTTGAAATACAAGAATGAGGGGAAGAATTTGATCCATATGCTTAGCAACGGGGAAAGTTCCGAAGGAAAGGCAACAGAGGCAGGTTATCAGCAGAATAAGACTGTCAAGGCTGGGCCAATCAAGGTTTCGAAGTGGAACAACATGGAAGATGGATCTAAGACCATCAATGTGACTCCTTATTATAAAACTTTGAATGGTTATTTCGTCAAAGAAGGGCAGGATTTCTTCAATTGCGGATTCCCAGAACCATGGTTAGATGTGTTTTTAGGGGAGAGGCTACTAGGCTTTGAGATATTCTTTGATTGCGCGATTGATTGGGCAGAGTTAGAACATTACTCATTGAATCAGTTTGAACAGGTCCAACAGGGACACATAGAGGAAGACCTAGATGTTAGCGGTCTCTTCGATGAGGAGATTATGATGATTGGTGGGACTAATGAATCTGAGACGACTTCACCCCACTTGTTGATTCATCGTGCTGAGGGTGTCATTCCTAACTGGAGCTGTTTGGATGAGTTTGTTTACTCTGAGGAGCTGAAATTTGTACCTGAAGAGTCGGCCATGTCTGGGCCTAAGTCCTTTAAGTATGTAGGCAGTCCACTAGTTGTTTCTCCTTTTTTTTCTCTTCATGTCGAAGAAGGTATTTCCACTTATGCAGTGTCAATTCTGGTCAGAGCTAAGTCTGATGTAATTATCCTAGTTATTAATGAAATGAATTCTTCCGAGTATATTGCTTCTTCCTCTTCCCTATCCCCTCCATCTCCTGATGATGAATGTTGCGATGACTCATCACCTAAATTTCTCAAATCATTAAAAGCTTTAAAGGAAAAGAAGGCTAAACCTATCCGTGAGGATTTCAGGTTGATAAATTTGGGGTTAGAACATGATCCCCGAGAGGTTAGACTTGGGATGTCCCTTGATGAGCAAGAGACAACCCAATTAATTGAGCTCTTAAAAGAATTTGAGGAGGTGTTTGCTTGGTCATACGCCCGGTATTGATGCCAGCATAGTTTAACATGATCTCCCTCTTTTCTCTGATGCAAAGCCGTTCCAACAAAAGATTCGGCGCATATGTCCGGATTGGGCTTTGATGGTAAAAGAGGAGATTGCCAAGCAACTCAGTGTAGGGTTCATTGGTGACGAGGTATACTGAATGGTTGGAAAATGTCGTAGTCATACCAAAGAAGGATGGTCGGATCAGGGTATGTGTGGATTATAGGGACATTAATAGGACAAGCCCCAAAGATAATTTTCCCTTACCCCACATCGATCTTTTAGTGGATAATACTGCGAGGCATGCGCTTCTATCATTCATGGATGGGTTTTCTGGTTACAATAAGATCCAAATGAATACCAAAGATAAAGACAAGACTTCTTTCACTACGGATTGGGGCACTTATAGATACAGGGTGATGCCTTTTGGTCTGAAGAATGCCGATGCTACCTACCAAAGGGCCGCCACCACTATCTTGCATGATTTGATACACAAAGAAGTGGAGGTGTATGTAGATGACATGATTGTCAAGTCGATTAATCGAGAAGGGCACTTTAAGGCTTTGAGGGTTTTCTTTGAGAGGATCAAGGAGTTCAAACTGAGACTGAACCCACAAAAATGTGTATTTGGGGTGACAGGTGGTATGCTTTTGGGGTTCATGGTAAGTGAGAGAGGCATTGAGATTGACCCATCCAAAATCAAAGCGATAACAGAAATTTCACCTCCTCAAACGGAGAAGGAAATTCGAGGGTTTTTAGGCTGGATCCAATACATTAGTCGGTTCATTTCTCAACTGACAGCCATATGTGAACCGATCTTCAAATTACTAAAAAAGGATCAGCCTAAGAGGTGGAATCGTCAATGCCAATTGGCTTTTGATCGCATCAAGAGCTGCCTGGTAAACCCACCAATCCTCATTCCCCCTACTCCAGGAAGGCTATTGTTGTTGTATCTCTCTATATTAGAAACCTCCATGGGATCGATGGTGGCTCAGCATGGTCCAGATGGGCATACAGAGCAAGCAATTTATTACCTTAGTAAGAAGTTCACAGACTATGAGACAAGGTACACAACCCTGGAGAAGACTTATGCAACTTTGGTTTGGGGAACAAGGAGGTTGAGACATTACATGTTGACCTATTCAGTCTTTTTGGTATCCAGAATGGATCCCATCAAGTATCTTTTTGAGAAACCCTCATTGACGGGGAGATTAACACGTTGGTTATTGCTCTTAGCAGAGTTCGACATTGTGTATGTCACCCAGAAGTTCATAAAGGGTAGTGTCATCGCTAAACACCTATCCGCACATCCAGTTGTTGATACGAGGCCTTTGAATGACATATTTCTAGATGAAGATGTAGTTTCTGTTGAGGTTGAAAATGAGGTTGGCATTTGGCAAATGTTCTTTGATGGAGCCGCCAATCACAAAGGTTGCGGAGCCGGAGTTCTACTTATAATTCCTGAAGGGTTAAACATGCCCATGGCATATAGGTTGGACTTTGAGTGCACCAACAACATGGCCAAGTATGAAGCTTGCCTCATGGGATTGAAAGCAGCCATCTCTATTGGGGTCAAAAGATTGGAAGTATACGGAGATTCATCGATTGTCATATGCCAAGTCCAAGGTAAGTGGAAAACAAAGGAGGAAAAGTTAAAACCATACCAAGGGTGTGTAGAGTCTCTAATGAAGCAGTTCACAGAAATTAGTTTTGACTATTTCCAGAGGGACAATAACAGGTTTACCGATGCTTTGGCTACTCTCACATCGATGGTTGATTTTGGTCTGGGTGAGCAAATACAACCATTCATTATAGATCAGAGAGATCATCCTTCACATCAAGGCTTTGTCAATGCCCTGACAGTAGATGGTAGGCCTTGGTTTGCCCATATTGTGGATTTTATCAGAGAGGGGAAGTACCTTGCAGATGCTACCCAAGGAGATAGAAGGTTCTTGAGGCGTTATGCCACCCAGTTCATATTACACGAAGATATTTTATACAAGCAATCTTGGTGGGCATGGATTAAGATCAAGCACAGACAATCTTGGAGCAAGTACATCAGGGAATCTGTGGCCCTCACATGAATGCCCGTATGTTGGCTAAGAAAATTCTCCGCTTAGGGTATTTTTGGAATATGCTAGAAGCCGATTGCACAGAATTTGTGAAGAAGTGCCATAAATATCAGATTTTTTCCAACCTCATCCATGTTCCCCCGACAGAATTGCACATGCTGAGTTCTCTGTGGCCTTTTTCCACTTGGAGTATCGATGTGATTAGAAAAATTAACCCCAAAGCTTCGAACGAGCACGAGTTTGTGTTGGTAGCTATTGATTACTTCACCAAATGGGTAGAGGCTCAGTCATACGCAAAACTCACAACGGCAAAGCTAGCCAAATTTTTGCAAGAACATATCATTTGCCGACATGGGATGCCCCATGAGGTGATTTCTGACCAAGGTCAACATTTTAGGGGCAATACACAGAAGTTGTGTGACCAATTCAGGATTGCAAGGCACAAGTCTTCTCCTTATCGCCCTCAAACCAATGGAGCTGTTGAAGCGGAAAACAAAAACATGAAGGTCATGCTCCAGAAGATGGCTAATAGGAACAATGATTGGGCTGACAAATTACCTTATGCCTTATGGGCTTATCGGACTTCTATTAGAACTCCAATTGGGGCAACTCCGTACTCTTTAGTATATGGGATGGAAGCAGTCCTCCCGGTTGAGCTAGAGGTCCCCTCTCTTAGAATCCTCGTGGAGAGTCAGATCCCAGAAGCGGATTGGCTCAAGTCAAGGTACGAGGAGTTGAACCTCAGTGATGAAAAAAGGATGAAGGCAATGGACAACATAAAGAAGTATCAACTGCGAGTTGCAAGGGCTTTCAACAAAAAAGTCCACCCACATTCCTTAGAAGTTGGAGATTTGATTTTAAAGGAGCAGAGAGCACCCATTCATGACCCAAGGGGCAAGTTTAGGCCAAACTGGAGTGGCCCTTTTGCGGTGAAGGAAATCCTCCCGGGAAGGTAATACGCCTTGTAGATCTTAATGGTCAAGAACTGCAATACCTGACTAACTTAGATCAGCTGAAAAAGTATTATGTTTAGCCTCCACATTCCAACCAAAAAAAAAAAAAAAGGGAATGTAATGAAGGAAAACTGCCTTTGGGGCATGAACTACGCTCGACCTGATTCCTAAATTTTTAGGATATGTAGGCAGCTTGAAAGTCAAAATTGAGCTCGATCAATTTTTGCCACACCTCATAGCGAGTTGGACTTAATTTTCCAATTTTAGCTATCCCTTTCCCCTTTCCCCTTTCCCCTTTCAGACAAATGGGTTCTCGCTACTCTTATCATCAGGAGGTGATCGAGTCCGACTAAGAACTCTTTCCACCGTCTCTCAAATTTGGCGGATTCCAAAGAGTTTTCATCTTTAGTCCTTTTTTCAAAATGACTATTTTGATTGACGTGATTTCTCCCATGAACTCATCATCCTTGCAAATAATTGTCTTGATCTGGCTCGAAG
>NW_024870600.1:15291-154475 GCF_013358625.1 Macadamia integrifolia
TGATTGGTTCATTTAGATTAATTAGGTTTAATTAGTTTCAATTTGGTTTAATATGGTTTATTAGATGTAACCCGATTCAATTAGGTGTATTTAGGTCTTTTGGTTCAATTAAATATGATTTTGTTTAATTGGTTTAATTATATTCATTTTAGTTTTATCCGGTTCAATTAGATGTAATTAGGTTCATTCAAACTTAATTATCTTTTTTTTTTGGTTTTTTTTAATTTAAATTGATTTTGAACTTACATTTGGCTTTACGATTCTACTTAATTGTTAACTGTTTTATCCTTTAGATCTAGGCCCTCGGATTAGGATCCAAGAAACCTAATCCTTTATCCCTTTTCTTTATCTCTTCTTCCTTTCTTCTCCAACCACTTCTCTTGCCATGGCCGACCTGTTTCCATCTTCTCAGCTCTTCCCAAACTTTCTTCCCCATTGCTGAATCCATAAACCTGCAACTTCTTCTTCTTCTCATCTTCTCCTTCTCTTCTGTTCCTTACTGCTGAATCCATAAACCTACAACTACTTATTCTTCTCCTTCACATCTTCTCCTTCTCTTCTGTTCCTTGCTGCTGAATCCATAAACCTGCAACTACTTTTTCTTCTCCTTCCCTTCTTCATGGCTGCCACCTCCTACTTCTTCTTCCAAACCTACAACCCTTTTCCTTCTTTTTCTTTTTCTCCTTCTTCTCTTCTCTTCTCTTTTACCATGGCCGAATCCTCTCCACCCCCTTCTCCTTCCTTTTTTTTTCCTTAACCGAACCTGAACCCATCTTCTCCTCCTTTTTCTTTCTACTGAAACTTTCCGAACCTTCCTCCTCTCTTGTAAGTTATTCCATCCCTTCCAGCAGCCACCATTCATCTACATCCCATCTTCTTCTTCTTTTCCTTGTTGAACCCCAACTCTAGCTGCCAACTCTTCTTCTCCTTCCCTTCTCCATGGCCAAAGCCTGCAACTTCTTCTCCTTCTCTCATTCTTCTTCTTCTTCTTCTTTTTCTCTTCTTTTTCCTTGCTGCTGCAACTGCTAACCAGTCCCACTGAATCTCCCTTGTCTTTCTTCTTATACTTCTTCTCCTTAACTGAGCCCAACCGCCCCACACAACTCCCTCTCAATCGTTTGTTTTTTATGGCTTCATGTCTTTTTTTTTTCTCTCTCTCTGAATCAAAAACAGAACAATCCCTCTGCATTTTTTTGTTTTTCTTCATCATAGTCTTAATTGTTCATTGTGGATTAAATAATTTTGATAAGTTAGTCCTTTTTCTATTTTCTTTTCTCTCTTAATAATATATGGGACGTAGTTTAGGACGTAGACTAGTATGGGCGTGGCTGGCCCCTCAAACCGGCCCATAGCATTAGGACGAATTTGGGGAATGGGTTTGTGTCATAATTTCTTATTTTTTAGGGCTGTTCACCCTCTTTCTTTAAGTGCAATAAAAAAAAAATCAGATCATGTTTAAAATAGTGCAATTAGTATACTTGTATTCCAATTCATTCAACTTTCCCTTCTTTTAGCTTGTTTAGCTTTCTTTAATCATTCTATTTAGCTTCTTTGATTAGTTTAATTACTTAAGCTCATATATCATTTTTCACTAGTGTTTTTCTTTATCGTAATTAGTTGTTTTAATTATATAATAGGTTCAATTAATATAACATTTAGACTCTAACATAATATAGGTATAGCATAAAATAATCATTAGACATATTTAATTTAGAAGATAATTAGCATTGCATTTATTTAGTTAAAAGATTCTCTTCTCATTTGCTTAACTAGAGTTTTGAAAAATGTTTAACTCATCTTAGATTACCTTAAGGTAAACATAATTAGTGCAATTAGGTTTCATAATTAATTTAATTAAACTTTAAGTTTAGTTTAATCCTCCTATACTAGATTAGGTAGATTAGTAAAAATGCATTCATTTAATGTAATTAACCCATTTCATTTTTTTTTTTATGAATTAATTAGGTCTCATTATTTTATAAATCTTTTTACCAATTAGATTAAGTAGGATTGCAATAATTTATTTCACTAATTACTAGGGATTGGGATTAATCATTTTAATTAATTCAATTTGGGATTTCATAAATTCATTAATCATCCATCTAGGTTAGGATCAATTAATTGAGTTAGTTTAATTTAGGGTTTTTAATTTTTTTATTTAGCGTAATCATTTCATTATTTGCATCATAACCTAGCTAGCATAATTTAGACACTTGGTTTAGGGTTTTCACATGTCATGCTTTGATACCTAGTTTAGGGTTTTCAGTGACCTAGATTTAAGACTAGTTAGTAGGGTACAAACAAACTTTGGTCAAACAAAAGGAGACTGACCTCAGGGTTGGGCAGACTGGGTGCCTAACACCTTCCTAGTCTGTCACTTGACACTTGTCTAGAATCTTGGTGCAAACCAGCCTTATCCATCAGAGTCATTGGTCTCTCTCCCTTGATTGGGGGAGACATTTATGGGTCCAAGACCCTTTCTAGGTGGCGACTCCATTTTACCCATAACGTGTATCCCCCCCTTGGCATTTGATGACCAAGGGATATTATCTCATCTCATTAGGGTCGAACCCTAGCGTGTGTATGCGTGCTACACGTCATATCACGATCCCGACGGAGGTCCATGATACCTACAACGTGGAAGCCTGATTTTGACGTCCATGCAAAGAATATCTCCACCAAGCTGGTGTGGATTAGATTTCCAGACTTTCTACTCGAGTACTAGCATGAGAAAATTCTCTTATAGATGGCTAAGGCAGCTGGAAGGCCTGTGGCCTTAGATAAACGTACCAGATCTGTGTTAATGGGATCCTATGTGAGAGTCCAGGTGGAGGTAGAGATCGGAGGGAAGCATTTGGAAGAAATCCAAGTGGAGAGGAAGCAACCTGGGATTGGAGAAACTTTCTAGTTCAAGCAGGTGATCATGTATGAAGATGGCATGTCCAGATGTGGATTTTACAAGAAAGTGGAACATTCGGTCCACCACTGAAGAGAAAGGAAGGTGGCTGAGACCAGGGAAGAAGAGAGAATGAGGACGAGAATCCTTGGGGCGGTGTACACCGAGGACGACGGTGGTGACCAGCGGGTTGGTGTTGCGATGACGAGAATTCCTTCCCCTTTGGGAGAGATTTCTTCTTATTCAAGGACCCTCTCTCCAGACGTTTCTGGCCAACAAATAAGGGAAGAGATGCGGCCTTTGGAAAGTAGAATGGGTAATGGACAATTGAGAATTGTCTTACCTATTTCGGATTATTCTCTATAAGATAAGAATATTCCCTCTCATGAGGATGTTTCTTATATGGAGGTGGGCAACTTGGGTGGTACGGAGGAGAATGGAGAGGATCGCAAGTCATTTTGTGGGTCACAAAGGCTAGAGGGAGACTCGACCTATAGGTCTGACGTGGAGGGCCAGCAGGGTCCTACTATGAACGGTGAGGAGTTTCAACATGAGGTTGCGGATGGGCAGAGGCATGGACCTGGTTTCACTATGAGTAGGGAAGGTCGCGAGACCCTTTCAATCAGGGGTGGATGGAACCATGCTCGTGGTCTTGAAAGGAACTCCATCTTTTCTTCGCTGTAGTAGAGCAATGTGATCACTAAGATCAGTCTTATCGATGTGCAGGGTGGGATTGCGGTAGTGACCCACATGGATGTGGACCAAGTGGATAGGTAACTTTATGAGAGAGAAGAGGCAGAGCGTGTGACTGCTAAACATAAGAAGGGTAAATAGTTGGTGAATACAGAGCAGACTTTGAGGAAGTCTGACCGCAGACTTTGAGGAAGTCTGACCGCAGACTTTGAGGAAGTCTGACCGTATTGCCATTTCTAAAAATTAATTTATGATTTCCCTCTTTTGGATTATTAGAGGGATGTGGAAGTTAGCTGCTAGGTTGGCTTTGTTTAATTTAATAAAGGAAAAAAAAGCCTGACCTTCTATGTGTCGCGGAGCTGATGATGATGGTTGAGGACTTTCCAACCTTATTTTTCAGTAAGGGAGGGTTCGACTCAGACTTTATTCATAATTTTAGAGACGACAGGGCCCCAAACCTCTGGGTGGTGTGGCGTAGGGGAGTAAGTAAGCCTGCTATTTTGGCTTCTTTGGACCAATAGATCACAATGTCTATTTAATGGATGCATGATAGTATTTTCATCACAGTGATTCATGCCAAATGTGTGAGTGCGGCAAGGAGAGATTTGTGGGCTGAGTTGGTGGTGGCTTACCCTGGCCCAAATGCGTCGTGGATGATTGTTGGGGATTTCAACGCAACCCTTTTTTCCCATAAAAAGAGGGGGCCTGGTGTCTTTAATTAGGGATCTGCAGTGGACTTCAGGGTGATGGTGGATGAGTGTTTGATGATGCAAATCCCTTCCCAAGGATGGAAATTTACTTGGTCTAACAATAGAAGAAGTGAAACATCGTTGCTATGTTGGACCATAACTTCTATAATGATGTATGGATTTTCGTGTTTTATGAAGCTCATCAGGCTATGCTCCAAAGGGTGGCATATGAGCATTCACCAATTTTGGTGGTTTCAGAGGCGTCAGAAAGGCCTTATGAATGCCCTATCAAATTTCAGAGATTTTGTTCAAAGCATGAAACATTCTTGCAGACTGTGAAGAAATCATGGTTTGAGGATATAAGGGGCTCTCTAATGGTGGTTTTTGTGCAAAAATTAAAAAGGCTAAAACGGGTGCTGTGATCTTGGGTTAAATCTAGTTTTCTTAATTTTAATGTGGAACTAGAGGATGCCAAGAAGGGGTTGGAGGGGATGCAGCGCGAAATTGAGTTGCAGGGGATGTCTGATACATTATTTACCGTTGGAGCAGATACTAAAACTAGACATCTGAAGGCCCTGGTGAATTATGAGAAATTATGGGATGAGAAAGCTCGTATCAAATGGAGGTTGCAAAGGACAGGTGCTCCAAATTCTTCCATATCTCTGCAAAAATGAGGAGGATTAAAAATTTAATTTGGGTGCTAAAACGAGAGGATGGCATTATGATCTCTGCTAAAGACCAGATTGAAGGGTATGTGTCTGACTTCTATGAGAACTTCCATAAGTCTGTGCCCCTATACGAGCATTCGGAGTTGCTAGAATGTATCCCAACGTCTTGGAGGAAGATGATAGAAATGGATGGATGAGCTCCCCTCGAACCTTGAAATTAAAGAAGCAATTTGGGATCTTGACCCTAAAAGTGCCCCTGGTCCAGATGGCTTCCCTGGAACCTTTTATCAAGTATGTTGGGAAATTATTAATGACTATGTTTGTAAGGCTGTTAAATGTTCTTTAGAAATGAGTATATGCCTTATGTTATCAATAGCAATTTTTAGTATTAATCCAAAAAGTGGAGGGTGTGGCCTCCTTGGATAAATTCCGGCCATTATGCATAGGGAATTTTTTATGTAAAATTATTTCAAAAATTTTGGCTTTAAGATTGTCCAAAGTGTTGCCTAGAATTATTTCTGAAGAGCAAGAGGCCTTCGAGAAAGGGAAGATCATCCACTCCAATATTAGCTTGACCTCAGAACTGGAAAACATGATGCTCACCTCCATGCGTGGGGGAGGTATGGGGCTGAAGATAGATATCCAAAAGGTGTACGATACCATATCTTAGAATTTTTTGTTCCATATTATAAGGAAATTTGTCTTCTCTGAGAGATGGATTTCATAGATTTATCAGATCTTACAGTCTGCCAGAATCTCGATCCTTCTGAATGGCGGGTCAGTGGGTTTTTTGGTGTGGAGAGGGGTCTACGATAGGGTGACCCTATATCCCCCATACTATTCATTATTGCAGAGGAGGTGCTTTGTAGAGATCTGGTTGACCTGGTAGCTAGGAAGAAGATGAAAGCTTTGATAGGGCCGCGAGGTGTAGCTACTCCAGTTCATAGCTTGTTTGCAGACGATATTTTTATTTTCTCCAATGCCTCAATAAGGTATGTAAAGAATCTAAAAATTTTTCTTTCAAGGTATGAAGAATTTTCTGATCAACGTGATAATCTCGAGAAGAGTAAGCTGTTCCTGGGTTCGATCCCTACCAAGCATAAACAAGCTATTATTGACGAGTTAGGCATCCCTATGTGTAACTTCCCTACCCAATATTTGAGTGTTGAAATATTCAAAAGAAGGGTAAAGAAGGAGTCCTTGTTGCCGTTTTTGGACAAGGTGAAGAATCGTCTGGCTGGGTGGAAAGGAAATTTATTATCTATGGCTGGGAGAGTGGAGCTTGTGTGATTAGTCATTTTGGGGATGCCCAATCATAGCTTTGGTGTCTATTGGTGGCCTTCTTCTATGATTGCTACTATGGAGAGGTGGATGCAGAACTTCATTTGGACAGGCGAGACTGATACTCAATAGAAAATCACTGTTAAATGGGACATATGCTGTAGACCAAAGGAGGAAGGCGGGTTGGGGCTGAGGAGACTGAGAGATATAAACAAATCCATGCTTTGCAGCCTGACTTGGAGAATTAAGCATGAGGAGTCGGCTGTATTTAACTTTCTAAGGGCTCGTTTCTTAAAGGGAAATGGCTCCCTCAGATTGGGCTATAAGGCGTCTTCCATGTGGCCTGGCGTTAGAAAGGTTTGGAGTATCATCACAACTAATGAGAAATGGATGGTTGGCTATGGGCAGAAGATTAATTTCTAGAGTGATAAATGGGTGGATGGCTTCTCTGTTCAGGACCTAGCAGATGTGGCGGTCAGTGAGGACCATGCATTACTGGGGAAGATGGACAGATTTATTGCCAATTTCCAATGGAATTTGCCTCAAGTTTAGTCTGCCACAATGAAAGATATTTTTAGTCTGATTAAAAATATCAAAATTCCACAGTATGAATGTAATAACAGGTGCTTCTGGAAGTTCTCCCTGGACGGTTCTTTCTTAGTTAAGTCTACGTGGGAGGATATTAGTACTCGTAATCCTAAGATTCCTTGGGAGTCTCTTGTTTGGTGTAAAAAGGCTCAGCCTAGGCAGTGTTAGGATGGCAGTTGATCCATGGGAAGCTGCCATCAGACAAGGAGGTGAGAAGGAGAGGCATTGCTCTTGCCTCTAATTGTAGCTTGTGCGGTGCAGATGAAGAAGCTAGGGAACACCTCTTCCTTCACTGCCCCTTTGCGAATGAAATCTAGTCTTTTTTTTTTGCAGGTGCTTCAATATAAGGTGGACTACTCCAACTTTAGTGCCTATGCTGTTTCAATACAGGAAAAGGTCTATGGGTCAGGGCTGTTTGCAAAGAAGCTTGGGAGATGGGGTTGGTCATCGTGGAAGATAATATTTGGAGAGAGAAATTTGAGAAGGCATGATGAAGGCTAGAGACACCCTAGGCACGTTTGTCTTTCAATTATTGAGGAGATAAAGAGATGCAAGCCTGGTACTAAAGGGGTGGTCAGAACCATGACTGATATGATGTCTTATAGGAGGTTGGGTTTGACTATTCAAAGCATCCCTGCTAGACCAGTTCTAGAGGTTTTCTGGTGTAAGCCTCCAGAAAATTGGGTCAAGGTAAATTTTGATGGTAGCTCGTTGGGGAACCCTAGCCAAACAGGAGCACATGGGGTTTTTAGAGAGTGCCTAGGAAGAGTGTTGGGATCCTATTAAATTTTTATGGGAGTTATAGGGGTCTTTCAAGCTGAGATGGAAGGACTAATGGAAGGTCTCTTGCGAGCTAGAGATTTGGGTATTCAGCAGCTCTGGGTTGAGTTTGACTCTACCGCGGTGGTGATGCTGGTTCAACAAAACAAGGTCCCCTGGTTTGCGGTGCAATGATGGTCTTTCCTCAAATCTTACTTAGACAGAATCATCTGGAAAATTACCCATAACTTCAGAGAGGCAAATACCATCGTGGACTTCTTACCAAGAGATGCAGCAAAGACTGGTGTCTCTGATCTTAATGTAACTTTTCCAGGTCATGTAGTGGAGCTCCTTAGTAGAGACACTAATGGCAGACCCAACTATAGGTTTTGCTAGTGCTCCTTCTCTTTCCCCCTGCTGATGGCAATGCCGAAGGTGGGGGTTTGGAGAGGGTTTTTTTTCGGTTGGTTGATGTACTTTCTTCCTCTATTCGATTTTTAATAATATTATCCTTTAGGCTATGTTTGGCAGCCAAGAGAAGAAAAGAAAAGAAAAAAGAATCTAGAAAAGAAAGGAAAAGAAAAGAGAAGAAAAGAGAAGAAATGGTGAGAAAATAAAAAGAGTATGTATGTTTGGTTACCAAGAGAAGAAAAGAAAAGAAAAAAAAAGAAAAAAATTCAAAAAAATTTGAATTTTAAGAGAGAGATAGACACATAGGAAATCATTGTGTAATCATTCCTTTTTTGTCTTATTATGTTTTCATATTTTCTCATGTTTTCTTGTGTTTTTGGCAAGAAAATTTTGGGGGGAGCAAAATAAAATTTCACAATTCCCAAAGAAAATTTTGAATTTGAAAAGGGGAATCTTCTCTTGAGTGAAGACATACCAAGTACAAATAAAAATTCTTAACCCAAGGAAAAAAGTACAAAAAGTGTAATTTTTTCTTTGCTTTTATTTTCTTCTCTTGGCTACCAAACACAGCCTTACCAAAAAAAAAAAAAAAAAATTGACTCCAAGTCATCATCCGTGGCTTGGTAATTGAGTGACGGAGCTACTCATGGGCACAACTGAGCGACCGAGCCACCTTAGACATTCAAAGAACACCGCAGTAGACAATCATCAAAAGAGAATCCATCCCTAGCTTGACCACCGATCGGCTTCGCCTCCATCACTCAAAGAATCCTTGGATGAGGGGGATTTATTCACCGTAAAGAAACTCATTCCTAGTAAGATACGAAATCTCCAAGAAAGGAGCTGATCTATCCCAATCGATAAAGATCGCCTATAAAGTCTCCTAATCGAAAGAGAATCCCCACCAATTAGGATATTATGCACTCTCCAAGTATAGTTCAAACTCCTACCATACCTAGACTTCGGCCACCTCAAGGACGATTACCAAGTTGGGACTCTCCATAACCGTCTTGCTACCACTATAAATACCCAGGTAAACCCTCATTTCAGGTGGATCGAGACTTTTCCATTCTACTTGGAATTACTATTGCTAAGAGACCTGACTTAGGCATCAGAGAGTCCCCTGCCAGAGTAGCTTGACGCTCACTCTCTTGTGTTTTCTCTGTTCATTCTTATGTACAGGTTGTACAGAAGGCCTACGACAATTTCTTGCCGCATCATTATATTATATATTTGTTTAGTTGGGATCAGTATGGGCCCGTGGGACTAGACAGGTCGAAGGCTTGGATACCCGTTCTTAACAAAAAAAAAAAAAAAAAAAAAAATTAGTTACTTCAGGAATATATTAAATTATAATGAAATATTGAGTAATTTGGCTGAATGTCTAACTCCCTCGAAGCTTACTCGAACCTTTGGACCAGTTCTGATATCAACTCAACTTATACATTGGGCCTCAACCCTAACCAAACCTGGCATAACATTTGGGGTGAGATGGTTGGCTAAGTCTTGTTGGCCCAGTTGCACCCCGTAATGAGAACATTGAACATAAAAGTAAGGAGAATAAATGTAGTGCTTTATCCATTTGGCTTAATCAATTGCTTGGATACGCTCGTTTACATATAATTTTATCTAACGAAACTTTTGAAGGAGTGAGACGTAAGCAGTGAGGTCATCTAACTACAAGTCATCTTAGGATATTCTAGTTTCAGATAAACTTTGGGAACTTGTATAATAAGAAGCCATTAGCAATTTTGTCTGCTTGATTTACTACAATCTGGTTTGTGGGGACCACTTGTCATGTTATGAGATAATATTTTCTTGATTTGTTTCTCCTACACAAATCAAACCCTAATATGCTTTAATTTTTTTTTTCTTTTTTAGGATAGTTATATTATTATTATTATTTTATTTTAGTTTTTTTTTAGAGTTTCTACGTGAATATAAATGCAAAAATTATTGTGGGACGAAACATAAGAATAAGAAAACAAATATTATAAATGGGAAAAACAAAACTAATTAAACCACCACGGTTCTCATGAACATGAGATCATTCACGCTTTGGCACATTGTACATGTCTTTTGTCTCCTAGCTTGTAATTCTTTTTGATTATAGATCCTGCCATGACGTCCCTAATTACATACGGAAACATGACGTTGGCAATAACGCATCCATTTTGGAGAGAGAGAGTGATAATTATAGTAACAAATCATAGCTAGGAGCTAATTATAACACATTCCTTGGTATAAAATTAATGTGATTCCCCACATTAATATTTCTCAAAACCCACTAAATAGATGTACAGGTTGGCTAAGTGTACGTACGTCTTATAGATCTGTAAAAAGATGATGATATGGTGGTCTTATAATCTATTCAAATCCATAAGAGAAGAGATTGGGAATGTATTATATGCATCCATGTGAGAACTTACTGTGAATTTTAATTAAATGGGTTCTATCAAAAGAAAAGATAATTTTAATTAAATGAAGAGTCTTAACAAACCCACCAAAGGTTAAGGGCCTAATTTAAGGCAATAAGATCAGAATAACTATACCATTAAGGTATCATTTCAATTCTTTATTCTGGCAGAAATGGAATTTACTGATGAGAATAACCATGTGTACAGCTTAGAGCTTCAGACATACAAAGTTCGGAAAGCCAAGAAATTGAATATGGTCATTCTGTGGATTTGGATCCTCTATGGCACAACATGGTGACCAGAGCGCATCCAACGCTTAGAAATGCCTTGGGCTATGTGCGACCGCCTTGGGTTCCATGTCAAGGCGTTTTTGGCCGTTGGTTCCGTGCCGAACACCATGTTATGCCACAGAGGAGTTGAATCCTCATTCTATCCTCCCACACGTGCCAATTTTTTTAGATGTTACAAAATCAATTATAGAAGCAATTAAGTCTCTAAGCCAAGGAAGCATTACAACTGATAAGAACTTATAGAGCAGAACAAAAAAAAAATAGAAAAAAAAAGAAAAAGAAAAAAAAAAGTAAAGCAATAATTAAAGATTCCTTCAGGCTAAAAGGATAAACTTGGAAAAAGGGGTAAACTTTGTTTTAAAGAGCAAGGAGAGGTGTGAGTATCTTTTTTTTTTTTGGGGTAGAAAGTAGAGGTGTGATTATCATACTATATATAGTGGTCCTATATATATATATATATATATATATAGATATGTATATATGTATATATATATATATGTCTACCTGGTTAGGCTGTCGTCGCTTTCACATGTCAAGACTCATACCAAAGTCTGCCGGTTCACATGCCAACATCACCAACTTATATAATAATTAATCTTAACTATTAAAAATTATTTAATTTCCATGTGCTAAGCTTCTTAATATATTCTTCCAACAAGAAAGGAACTTAATTATTCCAACTACAAGTATTTCACTCATATATACGTAGAAAGGAGGGAGAGAGAGAGAGAGAGAGAGAGAGAGAGAGAGAGAGAGAGAGAGAGATTTGCAGGGTGTTTTCCAATAAAAAAACAGCCAATAAAGTGCTGGAATTTAAATACATAAAAAGGTAAAGAAAAAAAATTGGAAAAAAGATTGTAACCAAGTGGACTCGTGGAGTACACCACTTCGTTTTAATATATAGTTCTACCCCAAAAAAAGAAATATTAAATACATAGTAACATAGAATTATTGTATAATCTAAGGTTATCTTAATATCTGAATCGAACCTACGTACAATCTGTATGTCGGTTCAATTAACTAGCAGGGAATAGCATGACCTTACAGAAATTAATCATTGATATGAAGATATCCTTAAATAGCCTGACATCATTGCCGAGTGAAGCTTAAGTTAATTCTTTTCATCACGACCTGTGATAAATAATTAAATGATACATGTAAGTATATGTGTTGAGATAGATGAGTGGTAAAACTACAAAACATAAAATGAGGAATGAATAAATTAGAACTAATTTAGGTATAGCACCGATATATGATAAGTTGTGAGAATGTCATTGAGGCGGCATGAACATGTGCAATGGAACTCTTTGAATGCTCCAATACGGAAGAATGACTTGATTCAAATTGAAGGAGCTCTCTGCTTATGTTTATGTGTGGTTCCCTTCTTTGTATGATGTTTGATTAATCTTTCTTGGCTGTCCTACGGGTTTTCCCAATTGTGGGATGCTCTTAGTTGCGCTTGGGGGTTGGTATATTTTTCCTTCTTTGTGGTTGTCTTAGATAGGGGGAAGGGGGTGTGGCCCATTTGTCTTTAATTATTTCTCTTTCTTTCTAATAAATTTGTATCTATCCAAGAAAATAAATAAATAAATAAAATCGAAGGAGCTAATGGAGACAAGGACATGCCTAGAAAACCTCTTCGAGAAGTTGTGCAAAAATATATATGCATAGCTTAGGACTCGTCACAAGTATGACATTGAATTAAGTTGATAGGAGAAAAAAATATATCCGACCCCATTTAGTTTGAATAAGGCTGAGCTGTGATCAATTGAGATTACTTGAATTGTATATAAATATTTGTGTACGTCTATAAATATGCATATACATTTGTACATATCAATGTATGCATGTGCACTACATCAATGACTTGTTACTTTCCTTTGTATTTTGCAGCTGTCCATCAGAAGGGCCACGGATACATAAAGAAGTAAAAAAATTGTAACAAAGATAAAGTTGGGCCAGTGGGCATTCATCACCTGACATTATTTTCTCTTAGTTGACTTAATTTTAAAACTTATAAAATTGTTGCATATGTGTCTCAAAATTAGTGAGCTTAGGTCTCTATATAAACCCTAGCCACTACAACATCGCTACTATCAAATTGCAGAACAAATTAATAAGCTGTCCTAGGTCTCCCATTTTTGTTCTGATATCCTTTAGTTTGATCCCATGGAACATAAGGTTTTGCTTGGACTTCTGCTACTCTTTCTTGGCTTCTCCTATGTTCTTACCTCCAGGCCACTTCCTCCATCTGGTAAGATTATATATACTAACTAGTACTACAGTTTACATGGATTTTTATGAGCAACCACTAGCTAGGGTTCTTGCTTTCTATTTTTGTTCATTGAAATTGATCTCTTCCTACTAGCTAGTACTGCAGTTTTCATGGATTTTTATGAGCAACCACTAGCTAGGGTTTCTTACTTTCTATTTTTATTCATTGAAATTGATCTCTTCCTATTTTCATATACTGAATACCAAGAATGATTTTTATTTAGATAATTACCTCAAGTCAAGCAATGAAGACCTATCAATCCGAGAATTTGTGGAGCAGGTACTCTTGTGTGTGTGTTACTTCAGTGCATGTGTATGCATGGCTTAGTAATAATTAAGCTTGCTTAAATGATGCATGCAGGGTGATCTAATGGAGTTGGAAGAGGCAATAATACGTGGCAGAATTGATATTGAAAGCAATGACTATCCAGAACCCAAGCCAAACCCCCGCCATAATCCGAAGATTCCACCGCCATATGAGACTAAGATTTCAGCTGGGAGAAATTAAATTTGGATCAGCATAAGCACTTAGTGCTTAATTAGTTTGGGTTTGGCTTGTTTGCTGGTGTGTTTATGTAATATAAACTCTCTTCTTTTCTACTAGTGCGTTACTTCACTTCAGTGTATATTAACCATGGCTTCTCTCATTCATCTTGCTAATGTGGAAGCCTTGGTTCTTAATTAGTTTGGTCTTGGTTTTGGATTTGGCTTGTTTGCTGGTGTGTCTATGTAAAATAAACTATGATCTTTTCTACTTGCGCATTTCTTCACTTCATTGTATAATAACCATGGGAACTCATCCATCTTGCTATGAATGTTTCTTCCTCAAAGAGATCATGAAATTCAGAAGAATGTGGTTTTGTATATTCCTGATTTTCTCCGAGTTGATGTACATTCCACATTCACAGTGAACATACACTGGATCCTAAAAGGAAAGAGATATGAACCCTAATTCTGGAATTGGAGGAAGGATATTCTTAATTTATGATAATCAGATACCACTTCGATTCTCAACTTAGAAATGAAGTGAAACAAAACTTTCTAAGCTCTCTTTGGTAATTATAGGGAAGATTAGGGTTTTGTCACACTTTCTCAAAGTTTCTTGATATTGTGATACAGTACAAATTTTGGAATTACACATTCAATTGGACTCTCTTTGGCATGATTCATATTTATATTTCTACCCTATTTCTATCCTATCTATGATAATGATTTGTGGGTTATGAATGAATATCATTTGCTTAACATAGTTAGGGTTATGATAATGTTCCTATACTTTTTATGACTGGATGCAATTTTTTAGATGATGATATCTGAGTGAAACCTTCTGCTACCTTGGTCTTCTTCTTCTTCTTCTTCTTCTTCTTCTTCGTCTTCTCAGGTTCTCATTACTGGATCTGATCTCTGGTAAGTCTCTCGTTGTCTTCAGTAGTCTCTTTCCTATACTGTATTTCCTTTCAACATTTTCTTTTGTGTCTTTTTTCCCAGTTTTCTACGCTTCTCTTTACCCAGTTTTCTTAGTTTCTTTGTTTCCATTTGATTTACTTTTCATTCTCTAAGTTCTTTTGATTATGGGGTATCTTCTTTATATTGGTGGACTGGTGATGGGGGATCAGGATCCTGTGGATTTTCCCTACTCACCTCTTCGTCTTCTACCGCCACCCTTCATCAAACCCTAGAGAATATTATTACCTCACAAGCAAACTTCCCTAGCGTTATTAGAGCGAACATATCCAACTATAACTTCCCCCATAAAGCCTGTTGCCTCTCCTCAACTTGTTACTCCCATTCACCCACAACCTTCCCTTCCTACTTCTCTACATCTCAATCCCTTTACTTCTGCCATTCCTAGAAGCCCTCACTAACATTAAACCCTTCCAAACTCTTCCAAACCTTGCCAACAGCAACCTGAATTGTTACTACCTTCTCATCACCAACCTTCATTTTTGTCGAATCACCCCTCCCCCTCTTCTGTTGCCTTACCTTATTCTTCCCCACCTTTCACTAATGACAGCTCTGAACCGATTCCTTCTGCTGGGCACTCGCAACCTCCTCCATTTTGGTCTTCCTTGTTAAATTCTTCTTCATATCATGAAGAGGGTCACAAACTCAAGTTTATATGCCCTCCACTCTAGATGGTAAACCCCTAGCTTATTTCGCTCCCCAGATTTTGGATGATAATTATGCTATGTGGGTAACTGCTGCAGTTGGTTTTTACATTGGTAAGAGACCATTGTCCCCTCTAGTGAAAGCTTCTTTGCCACGTCAATGGAAACATTGGATAGATGTGAAATTTGAGATGCTTGGCAATGGGGTCGCCCCATCTTGTTTAAGTTTCAATCTTTTGATGAAATGCTATACACTATTGAGGATGGGCATTGGTTTGTGGCTAAGCAACCAATCTTTCTTCAGTATCTGGGTCTGCATAAGCAAAAGCAGAGTGGAAACCATAGTGATTAATTAGTTTGGGTTGTCTTTTTAACTGGTGTATATTAACTCTGATATTTTCTACTTATGCCTTCATTTGCTTCGTTGTATATTTTCCTGAGTTTCACATTCAGCTTGCTATGAACCTTTCCTGCTCAAACGATTCAACCATGGTTTCTCATTCAGCTTCCTGTGATTTTTTATTTTCCTGAGTTTCACATTCAGCTTGCTATGAATCTTTCCTGCTCAAACGATTTAACCATTGATTTTTCATTCAGCTTGTTGTGGTTTTGTATTTTCTTGATTTTCTCCAAGTTGATGATCATTCAAATTTCACAGTAAATACACAGGATCCGAAAAGGAAAGAGATATGAACCTTAATTCTGGCATTGGAGGAAGGATGTTCATTCATGATAATCAGATCCTACCTAGATTCTCAACTCGGAATGGTTTAGGCTGGGTTAATACGGTACAGCCAATGGGTCAAACTAGGTCATCCTAATCCCTGTAAACAAGCGTGATCAGACCTTCACAGGTGGAACTGAGATAAGAATTTGAAAGAAAAAAAAAAAAAAAGTCTAGGCAGCCCTTTGATTAGGAGACTCAGAATTATATATAACAAAAGAATATATATATATATATATATATATATAAGCTTTTTCTTTCACTAAAGGATAATATTTGTTAAAATGAAAAGAGAAAGGAAAATTACACCAACAAGCAACCAAAGCTAAACCTCCCCCGCCCCCCCACCTTCGACATTGCCATTAGCAGGGAGAGGGAGCGGGAAAAATTAGCAGAATCTATAACTCGGTCTTCCAGTAGCATCTCTGCTAAAAGTTCCACAACATGACCTGGGAAAATTACATTAGATCCAGAGATCCCAGTCTTGGCCGCATCTCTTGCTAAGAAATCCAAAATGGTTTTAGGAAGGCCCATCGTTGAGCTGCAAACCAGGGGATCTTTCGTTGCTACACCGGCATCACAACTGAAGAGGAGTCAGACTCAACCCAGAGCTGGTTAAAGCCCAAGTCTCTAGCACGAATTAAACCTTTCATGACCCCTTCCATCTCAGAGTGAAACACCTTTATAACCCCCATAAAGATTTTATATGATCCCAGAACTCTTCCCAGACAGTCTCTAAAAACTCCGCCACCACTTGCACGCCCTGGATTTCCAATCGAGCTACCGTCAAAATATAATTTGACCCAATCTACCGGAGGCTTACATCAATAAACCTCTAAAATAGGTCTGACAGGAATTCCCTGCCCCATCAACCCCAATTTTCTACAGCACATCATATCAGCCATGGATCTAATCGCTCCATTAGTATTTGGTTTGCACCTTTTTAACTCCTTAATAATAGAAAGGCACACATACCTGGAATGTCTTCGACCTTCATCATGCCTTCTTAGGTTTCTTTCTCTCCAGATATTGTCTACCACAATAACAATCTAAGTAGTGAAATGAGTGAAGAAAAATTTTCTCTCTTTGGTAAATTATGTGCGGAAATTAGGTTTTCTCCCACTTCTCAAAGTTTCTTGATATTTTCCTATAGAACAAATTTTGAAATTAAACATTCAATTGAACTCTCTTTGGCATGATTTATATTTATGTTTCTATCCTATTTATGAAAAAGTATTTATAGTACATAATGATTTGTGGGTTATAGAGACTTTATTAAAAAAAAAAAAAAAAAAAAAAAAAAAAAAAAAGAAAAGAAAAGAAAAATAAAAAATTCAAAATACATCAGAAACTGCACATTGAAGAGAAGACCCCACCTTCGGCATTGCCATCAACAAAGCACTCAACAACTGCTATCTAAAACAAAACAAGGAATCTCAGAGCCGTCTTTTACAATCTCCACTATAGTGTGAGAAGGAAAAGCAAAAGGAGACACTAAAAGACCAGCTTTAGCCGCTTCCTTAGCAAGAAAATCCTCCACCACATTAGCCTCTCTAAAGCAGTGTGAAAATTTTCAAGAAATAGAACTAAGATACAACATTACTGCAGACCAATCCTGCACCGCAAACCACAGGATATTATTAGATTGCACAGCTAGCACTACTACTTCAGAATCAAATTCAATCCAAAGAGACTCCACCCTTTTGTACTAGCCCGTCTTGGGTTACCCATAGAGCAACCATCTATATTTAATTTAAACCAGCTTGTCATTGGCTTGCACCAGTCAACCTCAAGGATAAATTTCCTAGTGGAGGGATGGTCTTGTATTCCCAATCTGCAATAGCATATAAGGTCACTTTGTCATCTTACAATACCTATCATGTTGAGATTACTCTCTTGCAGCTCTCTTCTTATCATTCCAAAGATCTGATTAGGTGCTCTATTCCAGCCTTCAAATCTTCTAGTATTCCTTTCTCTCCAAATATTATCAACTACTAGAATAAGACCCCACAAACCAAGGATATTTCACAACTAGAATTCATCTCTTCCTTATCCACCAATTCACAAGTTCTGACATAAATGTTGGGCGGCACCAATCAACACCAAAGCACTCAAGAAACTTACCCCAAACTTCAAAAGAGAAGCTACACTCTACAAAGACGTGATTTAAAGATTCTCCTGCTATTCCAGATAAGTTACACTTGGAAGCCAATGGTATTCCTTTAGCACTAATGACATCATTTGTAAGAAGCTTACCAAACATCAGATGCCATCCAAAAGTTGACTGTTGTGGTTGGAGATGTTTTCCCCTAACTATAAAAAACCAGGGAGCCTTAGGGTTGTGCCTGCAAATTTCATTCCAAGCCGAAAATGTGGAAAAAATCCCATTAGAAGTACAACTCCAAACACAACGATCTATTACATCAAATAGGGGTAACCTCACCTTTGCAAATGAAGCAAAAACATTCCTCATGAAAACTGAATTAACATAAAGGGGATTCTATCTAAAATTGGATATTAAAACAACTACCTTCATTTTAGAATTCTCAAAAAGGTCATTTACAACATCAGCCTTCTCCTTAATGGTAAAATCCCCAAGCCACCTATCCGTCCAGAGATTAATTGATTTTCCATTCCCCACAATCCATCTTTCCTTGCTAGAGACAATCCCCCATGTTCTTCTAATATTAAGCCAAATAGAAGAAGACTTTTAGCTCTTCACTCCTCCATTCTTATCATCATATCTAGCTCTGAAGTATCTACTCATACCCGAGTTCCCATGCTTAATGTTCCAAGCTTGTTTACATAGAAGGGCCTTGTTAAAATCGTGAAGTCGACAAATACCAAGGCCAATTTCCTCTGTTGGCTTATACACTTGATCCTACTTTGCAGTCACTGCCTTTGTGATCTCTACGTCGTCCGTCCAAATAAATTTGCGCATCCTTTTTTCCATTAAAGATATATGAGAGGATGGCCACTAGTAAACTGAAAAGTTGTAAGCTGGTATACCCGTCACCATTGAGTGGACCAATTGAACCCTCCCTGCCAGTTACAACATTTTTCCTTTCCATCCAGACAATTGGCTTTTAAAATTTTTCAGAACTGACATCAAAACCTGCTTTTTGACTTGTCCTTGGAACCACCCCTACGTACTTAGAGGACAAATTACAAATTGGAATATTAAGGATGTATAATATGATTTGCTTCCTTGCAGGAAGAATCATACCAAGGAATATTTGTGGGTTATAGATGAATATCATAATAGTTGATAGTATTTTCCACCAAAAAGAAAAGTTATAGTATTTGAAATGACAAATAGGTTGAATACCTATCATAAACTAGTAAAAATTAACATTCTTTTCGGCAAAAGTCCCAGCATAGGCTCTAGCTCTACTTCCTCAGCATCCCGTTGATCAAGGATTGGACTAGTAGTTTTGATCTTCTTAGAGTTAGCCCTAGTGCCTAGTGGTTATAAGTTCGCTCTTGTATCCTTTTTGGATTTCCCTTTTAGCTCGATTCAACTATAAGGGATAGGTCGTTGTTTTGTTTTGGAGTTTCCACGATCAAAATTTTTTTTTTCTTCTTTCTTCTTTCTTCTCATATTCTTTCCTCCAATTTTGGAGGCGGGATAATTCCTGAGCCTCATTGAATATATTAATCATTAACCCAAAAAATGACAAATAGGTTTGGTATACCTAATCGAAGAATAATTTTTGTAAATTGAAGGGGGGGGAGAGATAGTTAATTAGAAGAGGAAAAAAGAAGGGGGGGGTGTGACTCTCTGTATGGCTATGGTTGAATTTGGTCTCTTCCCAGGATGATTTGTACAACATCGGTTGAACTATGAAACAACTTCCAAGAGCAATGACTACTCTTGGGATAATCTCTGATTTTGATGGTGATTAGGACAATGATATTATTTTCTTATCCTTGTCATCCATTTTTCTTATCAATGATATTCTGATCTTTAGCGCAAAAAAAAAAAAACAAAAAAAAAAAAGTTGCAATTATTATGGGGGGTTCTGATGTCGTAACCTCTATTTCGTAGGAATGGAGGATTACTTTAGTAAATCAGTTATGCTTGAAATATCAACGCGACTCAGAGAGCAAAAAAATGGTCTTTTGGATGTGAAAAGCATGTGTGATGCATATCTGGGAGAAGTTATTGTAACAACCCAAACCATTAGGGTTGGTTGCACAACTCCTCTTGTGTTCAATTGGTACTCTTGTGGCCAAATTAAAGTTCTTTAAAAGTTTTTACATCCGTAATAAAAGTCCTAATCCTCCTCATGCTATGGGTATGTACACTGTAAAATAAAGTAAGGGGTGAGGTCACTATCCCAATAAGAGAACTCCAAACAAAGTACAATCATGAGAGGAACCATATTCAATTATGAGCATCAAACACATGTACAATAGATGCAAGGATAATCACATACGGTCACATTGGCATTTGAAATCCAAGGCTCAGATATAGGAACACAACCTTCCTCTAAATATAAGTGTTTGATTCACGTTATTGGTGATAGGACCACATTTCCAGATCCACCTAGGATTAATCATTTCCTCTTCAGGAACAAATCATATAACAATCTCCCTTCTTGCTCATATATATATATATATATATTGCTAGAAATCATTTTTATTAAAAATAGAAAAAAAGAAATAATATACAAAATGAAGGGAATCAAGACGAGACCCCAAACAGACAATTGGGAGACCAAGAAAGAACTCCTACCCCACCTTCGGCATTGCCATCAACAGAGAAAGGAGCCCAAAAACTCAGCACCCACAAGGAAAAATTAAAAAATACGTAAGAAACACTGTCAAGTCATCCTGAATCTGGGACGACCCAAGGCATCCATATCAAGATCCATCTTGACCAAAGCTGACCATACTGTCACTAGGGCTAAGGAATGAGATAGTGCCACAGATTTTGATAAAAAATCAGCTATTGAGTTTGCTTCACGAAAACAGTAGCTGATTTTCCACTCCACATGATCCAAGAAGCTCATATAGGCTAACCACCTCTGATGAACTAGCCAAGGTACCCTGTTTTCTACAGTAAGGAGACCACTGTGACCGAATTACATTTGATACACAACTTTTGCACACCTAGATTTTTAGCATGCTCAATCCCTTAAATTACAGCCAAGAATTCTGCTTCAAAATTGGTACAAATACCAAGGAAATCCTTGAAATTGGCCATAACATCCCCCATCTCATTACGAAAGAATCAACCTGCGCTAGAGATACCTGGGTTCCCAAGAGACCTATCCGTATTTAATTTCCACCACCCTCTAGGGGGATGACACCAGAAAATTTCAAAACAATCTCTATGGATGCGCTACACCCTAGAGAAACCAAGCCTCCTAGAACTCATCAGATCTGGAATAGAAATGGGGGAACCATAATGAACTAGGGTCTGAGAACATACTTCACCTTTGAGCATAGCAAAGCAGCGCTCCACAGATTTGAAAACACCTTCATGTCTTCTGGCATTCCTCTCCAACCAAATGCAATAAGGTATCAGCACAAATCCTTTTTTCCAAACACCCTGACAAGAGACTGACTTCCCTTTAGACTTCCACGAAGCAATGAGATTTTTTATCCCTGAAAAACTATTCCCCATCACACCAAAGCAATCAAAAAATTTCTGCCAAATTTTTCTCGTAAAAATACAGTCATAAAATAGATGGTCACGAGATTCCTCTTCATGGTCTCATAAACTACATCTGGAAGGCAAGGGCACTCTATGCTTCTTTACATTATCATCAGTTGGGATTTTGTTATGAATTAACCTCCAACCAAAAATAGCCTGGTGATGAGCACATTTATGTGTGAAATCTAGTGTAATAAAACATGCATTTTACATATTTAGAATGGAGCTACTTTGGGTTTTACTCTTTTTCCAGGTTTTAAATTTTCAAGGCCTTAAGGACTATCGGGCGCTATATCTATAATTTTACATATAAAGAGGTTCTATTTCTTTTAATGGCTGCAAAGAGGATGAAATTCTGAGCAAGATGGACATGTTCAATTGCAAGTACACATTCGTTTGGTCAATTGTACAAGTGATTATTCTTTTCAGGCCAGAAAAAGAATAATGGATCAGAACTGAACCAAGATGCAGAACCAGCCCATCTGTAGTTGTCTTAAGGGTATAAGGAATATTTCAAATGCCAACAAGGATCGATGGACCACATCCTTAAGTGATTGAAGATTCATTTTTAGTAACAACAACTACCTAGCGTAGTTGGTGAGCTGTGGTGTGCAAAATCCCTTGCTTATTAGGAGGTCTCAAGTTCGAACCTCTTAGCTGCAATTTTGTTGAGGTTTTTTTTAGAAGATTTTCTCTCTCCTACTCATCACTTAAAGGAGGTTGGCCAAGATGGTTGCACGCAAGTTTGAAGAAGAGAGAAAAAATAGGAAAGAAGAAAAAAAAAAGACAAGGGCATGGATGGAATTTCCCATTAAAATAGAATATTGTCCAAATCCAAGCAAGAAAAATCGGCGAAAGGGGGTTTCTTGCACAAAAAGAGAGAGAAAAATAGAAAAAAATGAGGAAAAATAGGGAAAAAAAGGCAAGAAAAATCGTGGGAGATCTCTCTCCACATGTTTTCTCTTCTCTCTCCTCCACTTCATCAACAAGATTAAAAAAAATTTTTTTTTTAGAAGCTAAAATCGTTCGCTTCCCTCCCCCATTCTCTATATAATAGAATTAACACAAGGGGAGGAGGTACTTCATTCTTCTTCTAGGGTTTTTTCTTAGTTGCTCTATCTCTTTCTCTAGTTTTCTCTTTCTCTAGCTCTAGTTCTAGGTTTATGCTTAAAAAACTTTTGTAAGTTCTTTTTATTCAATTAATGCAAGCACTTTTTTTTTATTCAGTCTTTTATTTTTATTGTGTAAACAATTGAAGTTGTAATTTTCAAGTTCTAGTTCTAGTTCTAGGCTTAGTTCTAGGTGACAAGAACAAGCTATGAAGCATGTCTTTCAAGTTCAATTTTTTTCTTCAGATTTGTTTTCTCTAGTACTAGAAATTACATATTTGGTTTATTCTAGATCTGGTTTTTAGTATTGGTAGTATCTCAAATCGATCAAGTTTTCATTTCAAGGGTTGAAGTTCAAGTAAGTAGGCTCCTTCAGTAGCCTTCTCTCCCTCCTCTCATTCCCTCTTTTGACTGCCCTTTCTTTCTTAATTTAGGACTTTAATTTCAGTCGTTACATTATTGCTATCCCTTTCCCCCAAGGTTCATGGCTAGTGTATGTGTTGGCTTTGCCCCTCCTAGCCATAGAACTATAATTTTATTGTTTTTATTTTAATTGTCTCCCTTTCCCTAAAGCCAAGTAGAGTAACCCTTGTAAGAGTGACTCTCTGGTCAAGTAGGGAAGCTCATATTATGATGCATCCCTTGGGCTAAATAGAGAAACCTACTTGTGAGTCTCTCTCTAGCTTTATCCCCTTTCTTTTACTTTATTTTTATTTCAACATTTTTTTCTTCATTGCTTTTTAATTGCATGGGGTGTTTATTTTCAGCCATTTATTTATTAATTAAATTTTAATTGTATGGCTTGCGTATTCAAATTCTTAGATGATGAATGGTTAGGACGTTATTTTAAATACATATGTTTAGGACGGTAATTAGAATTAGATCACAACCATTAATCGGTTTATTTTAGCATTGTTAAAAGAAGCAAGAAAAATAAAGTGGCTACCCTCCCTGTGTTCGACCTGTAGCTACACTGATCCGTACGCTTGCGGTTACATTTTAAAATCTCAAACAAGTTTTTGGCGCCGTTGCCTGGGAGACAGTTCCATGTTATTTTTCACTTTCTTTTAATAAATCAGAGTGCTTTGTTTGCTTTGTTTTGTTTTTCCTTTTATTTTATTGAATTCCTGAGAAGAACAACTTGCAATAATAGTTGTATCGGTGGAGGTCGCCATACCTCACAGTATGATAAAGACTGGTTTTGCCTTGTCGCAGTACCTCGGGAATTGACCTGAGCAACCCTGGATCCCTACCAGTAAGCTCCCACAAAGCAAAAAAAGAGAAAAAAAAATCAGATAAAAAAAAGTTTTGCTATCCATTATTTTGTGCTTATCTTACTCTAGTTGTGGGTAGTTTTTTGTTGCATGAGTGTTAGGTGGATACGTAATACTAAGAATCGATTAGAAAGAAGAGATCCAACAAGTAGTGACCCTATACATTTGCTCTCTTTAAAACCTTTCAATATGGGAGACCAACATCAAAACCCTTCACCTAAATCTCTAAAAGATAGGTTCTACCCTGCTATTATAGCCCAACCTTCCTACATAGTTCTACCACAAGCCCAGGGCAATAATTTTGAACTTAAATCTCAATAATCACTATGTTGCCCCACTTCTATGGGTTGACCTCTGAGGATGCATACCTATTTCTAAGGGAATTTGAAGAGGTATGTGTTCTAATTAAGATCCAACAGCTTTCTAATGATGCTGTTAAGCTTAGGTTTATCACTTTTGCATTAAAAGACCAAGCTAAGAAGTGGTTGTATGTGTTACCCACAAATTCCATAACCTCATGGGAATAGTTCACAGTTGTCTTCCTTAAGAATTTTTTCCCAACTCACAAGACCAATAAGCTTAGAAGTGATATCCTTCAGTTTAGGCAAAAGCCTAGTGAATCCTTTTTCCAAACTTATGGAGAGATTCAAGGATCTACTCCAAGAATGCCCTCACCATAGCCTAGACTTATGGTATTTATGTCAAATAATTTATGAGAGTATTGGTTACCCAACTAAACAAATGATAGAGTTTATGTGCCCTGAGGGATTCACATCCTTTACAGATAAAGGAAAGGCATGGGAATTCTTACTTGACTTAGCTGACAAAACCCGTGAGTGGGAATCAACCCAAGAGGGTGAAAGAGTCAGAGGAGGAAAAGGATATTTTGTGGACAGGATAGTAGCTAAGGAAGCCCATTTGGATAGCCTAATCAAGAGGATTGAGGCTATTGTTCCTAGAGAGCCATCATCAGTTAATTTGGTTAAGATTTGTGCTTGGTGTCAGTCCCCTGGACGTGTCATAGAAGAATGCCCCAACACCTCTGGGGGCACTTCTAATGATAGTGTTAATGCCTTATACCAGAATAATTCATATAGTAACACCTACAATCCAGGATGGAGAAATCACTCAAATTTCTCTTGGAATCTGGGCAACCAAGCAGGGCCTTCCAATTTTCATAATCAGGGTCAACCTGGACCCCAAAGGCTTCCCTTTACACAACAATCTTTTTCACAAAATACTTTTCCTAGGTCAAATGTAGGACCTCAGGCTAGTTTTCCTAAGGCCTCTCTCCTATCATCTTATCAGAAACCCCCTGGGTTTACCAACAATGGAGAGGCAAGTAGAATAAGTGACTAGAAAAAAATATGGCCCTCCTTATGACAAGCCATCAAAATCTTACGAGAGAATTCACCCAAGTTATCTCAATTATGTGTGAGAGGGAGAAAGAAATTTTACCCAGTCAACCAGAGCCTCACCCTATGTATCATCAGCCTGTTAGTTCACAAGCACCAACTAATGCACCACTGAATATAGTACAAGGTCAGACCCAACAAGGGCCCTCTAACCAATGTAATGTTGTTTATACACTTAGGAGTGGTAGAGAGTACTAATAGAGCGTTCCTAAATCTTTCCCATCTATTATTCCTATTAACTCTCCTTCAGTTGAGGACACAAGTGTGCCTCTTGTTCCAGGTTCGTCTGATGAACATAAAGATTCTTTTAAAATTAAAGATGACTTATTTGAGAAAATCGAAAATGATTTTTCTAAAAAAGGGCAAATCCCTAACAGTCCTTATGTTCCTCCTGTCCCATTTCCTAATCGCTTGGTAAACAAAAAGAAGATTGCTTCCATGGATAAAATTTTAGAAGTCTTCAAAAAGGTAGAAGTGAACATCCCTCTTTTGGATGCCATATCCCAGATCCCCACCTATACAAAGGTACTGAAAGATTTGTGTACTCACAAACGTGTCACTAGTGTGCCCAAAAAAATGTTCTTGGTAGGTAACATTAGTTCCATAATTATTCAGCCTATAGCAGCCAAGTATAAGGATCCAGGGAGCCCTACCATATCTTGTGTTATAGGCAACACCTACATTGAGCATGCCTTACTTGACCTTGGCACAAGTATGAATCTTTACCTTACCATGTGTACAAGCAACTAGGATTGGGAGAATTGAAAGCAAATGGAACTACTCTTCAGTTGGCAGATAGGTCTGTTAAGATTCTTAAAGGGATGGTTGAGGATGTCTTACTAAAGGTAGGGGAATTTATTTTCCCTATTGATTTCATTGTGTTAGATACCAAGCCATTTTCAACCAAGGATGAGATCCCAATAATTCTAGGAAGACCATTCTTGGCTACCAGTAATGCATTAATCAACTACCGCAATGGTTTCCTAAGGTTATCTTTTCGCAACCAAACTATTGAGTTTAACATGTTTAGGATAGGCAAACAACCACATATGGAAGAAGAGATCAATATGCTTGAGGATTTTCTAGATTTTTCTGATGATTTAATTATCAATTTTGATATTGAATTTGATTCAGAATTCCAAAAGTGTATGGATGAGTTAGATGATGATAGTGAAAATTTATTTTCTGAAGTCTTGAGTCTTCACACACCTGTGGAGCCCTTAGGACCCCTTTCCAATTCCATTCCCAAACCTTCCATAGTTGAGCCCCCTAAGCTAGATCTTAAGGAGTTATCATCTAATTTGAGGTATGCTTTCCTAGGGCCTGACCAGACTCTTCCTGTAATAATTCTTCAAATTTGACTTCTGGCCAAGAAGAGGAGTTACTTAAATTGTTAAAAGATAATAAGAAAGCCTTAGGTTGGACCATGGTCGATATCAAAGGTATAAGCCCTTCTATTGTGCAACATCATATACATCTTATGGATGACTTTAAGCCATCCACGGAACCCCAAAGAAGAGCTAACCCAGTGATGATTGAAGCCATTAAGAAAGAGATCCTAAAGTGCTTGGATCATGGAATAATTTATCCTATTTCTGACAGCCAATGGGTAAGCCCAGTTCACGTAGTGCCTAAGAAGTCTGTGGTGACTGTAGTTGCTAATGCCAATACTGAACTAATTCCAACCCGTGTCCAATCAAGGTGGAGAGTGTGCATAGACTATAGGAAACTTAATGTGGCAACCTGGAAGGACCACTTTCCATTGCCATTTATTGATCAGATGTTAGAGAGGTTAGCTGGACATGAATACTATTGTTTTCTTGATGGATATTCCGACTATAACTAGATCCCAATTGCTTTAGAGGACCAACATAAGACCACTTTTCCATGCCCATATGGAACATTTTCTTACAGACGTATGCCCTTTGGGCTTTGCAATGCCCCTGCTACGTTCCAATGATGCATGATGAACATCTTTCTGACATGGTCAAAAAATTCTTAGAAGTATTTATGGATTACTTTTCAATTTATGGGAATTCCTATTCTGAATGTCTTCATCATCTTTTGGTTTTAAATTGGGAGAAATGCCATTTTATGGTTAAATTTGGTATTGTTTTAGGCCATGTAATATCCAAGGAGGGAATTAAGGTAGATAGAGCCAAAGTGGATTTAATTGATAATTTATCACCTCCTTAATCTGTTAAGGACGTCTGGTCTTTTCTAGGGCATGCAGGCTTCTATAGAAGGTTTATTAAGAACTTTAGTCAGTTAGCCTGACCTCTCACTTCATTACTTGCCAAAGATCAAACTTTTGAGTTTTCTAAAGAGTGCTTAGAATCCTTCAAACAACTTAAGAATGAGTTAACCAATACACCCATTGTTCAACCACCTGTCTGGACTGAACCTTTTGAACTGATGTGTGATGTTTCGGATTTTGCCATAGGAGCGGTTTTAGGTCAAAGGATTAATAAGTTGTCCACTATTATTTACTATGCTAGTAGGACCTTAAATGATGCACAACTCAATTATACAACCACTATAAAAGAAGTTTTAGCTATTGTGTTTGCATTGGAAAAGTTTCGGTCTTACTTAGTTGGTTCACATGTGGTGGTGTATACTGATCATTCTACTCTTAGATACCTAGTTTAGAAGAAGGATGCCAAAGCCCATCTCATTAGGTGGGTTTTACTTTTGCAAGAGTTTGATTAAGAAATTAGGGATAAGAAAGGAGTTGAAAACTTAATTGCAGACCATTTATCCAGGCTTCCCAATTCCATGACTGTCGATTCTCCGGTCAGCGTGAACTTTTCAGATGAACAGTTATTTGCAGTGTCCAGTGAACTATGGTTTGCTGATATTGTCAACTTCTTAGTTTCAAGTGGGACTCCGGATTACTGGTCCACCCAAGATAAGTATAGGTTTCATTTCCAAGTTAAGCTCTTTTTCTGGGATGATCCTTATTTGTTTAAGATATGTCCGGATCAGATTATCCGACGATGTGTTCCTGATCATGAGCAACATTCTATTCTCTCTTTTTGACATGATTATGCATGTGATGGACACTTTGGACCTAAAAAGACTGCCACAAAAGTTCTCCAATGCGGATTTTATTGGCCCACTCTTTTTAGAGATGCTTTTGATTTTTACAAGGCTTGTCCCACCTGCCAGTCTTTTGGCTGTATCAATAAGAGGAACATGATGCCCCTCAACCCTATTTTGGTAGTTGAGATCTTTTATGTATGGGGCATCGATTTCATGGGACCATTCCCTAATTCCTTTGGGAATTTGTATATATTTTTGGCTGTTGATTACGTTTCTAAATGGATAGAGGCCATACCTTGTAAATCTAATGACGACAAAGTGGTGGTCCAGTTTCTCAAAGAGAACATTTTTTCTCGCTTTGGTGCACCACGTGCAATAATTAGTGATAGGAGTACTCATTTTTGTAATCAGCCTTTTGGGGCCTTAATGAAAAAGTATGGGATCACCCATAAGTTATCTACCCCTTATCATCCCCAAACTAATGACCAAGTGGAGGTGTCTAATAGGTAGATCAAACAAATCTTAGAGAAAACTGTTAATCCCAACCGTAAGGATTGGTCCCTTAGGCTCATTGATGCCCTGTGGGCCCATCGGACTGCATTCAAAACCGACCTTGGTCAGTCTTGTGATACCCTACTTTTAAACCCGGTCTAATTACACGGTTGACCCGATTTAACCATGCAGGACCCGAACCGGAGAGGGTTAAGGCGGGTTCCTTATGGACCATGATGGCAAGGGTGACTTTGAACACCGGTTGGCCAGACAAGTCCGAGTCAGTGCCAGAGGAGAGGGGTGTACCCAAGCCGTGTACATGCACATATCATAAGGCCATGTACGGATAAAGTTGGTATGTAACGATCCTAAATTGCATACGTATAATATATCTTGTGCCGAGAGTGAGATTCATGCCGAGAGTCGAATTCCACCAAAATCCCATTTGTTGGCCAATTTTCGGCCCTCAGGTGGGCGGTCACAGGTGGGCGCATCCGCCCACCTGAGTGACCCATTCATGTGCTACTAATGATTTTAAGAAAGTATAAATAGCATTAATTGTGTTTTTCCATATCTCATTTATTACATGGAAATTTGGTGAGAAGATTTAAGAGGAGAGAGAAGAGAAGGGAGAAAAGAGAACGAAGAAGAAGAAAGGGGAAGGAAGAGGAAGAAGAAATGGATTTAAGCGGCGCCAAGGTTTGATCTTCCCATTCCAACACCGGAAGAGTGATCTCCAACACGAGATCTACGTTTAAAGGTGAGCGAAGGCTATATTCCTTACACTTTCACCATACCCAAATAAAACCCTTGATTTGGGTAGAGTTTCTTGAGGTCTTATAAATCCCCCTTGAGATGATGAATCTAAGGTTTAATAGATGGTCTATGTGTTGATTTTGAAGGATTTGAAGAAGTGTTTACAAGCTTGGAGAGGCATTGGTGATTTGAAGTGATTTTGGGGTTTTGAAAGAGTTCTTGAGCAAAAAAGGTAAGATGGCTTCCATTCCTTAAATCTAACCTAGATCTAGGTTAGAATCATCTTATGAGGCCTTGAATGTGTGGAAAATGGGTCGGGAAAGGCCCATTTGATTCCCCAAAGGTTGGGGAAGGTTTCAAGGAAAATGGTATTTTTTCGTCGAGACCAGTGGGCCAAACGGCTCGCCTGAGAGGGTAGGCCCTCGGGGCCAATTGGCAGGCCCCTACCGGTGGGTCGACCGATGGTCCAACCTGCCCGCCAGTACTAGCTGACCCTCGGCCTCCACCTACGGGCCCCTATCGGTGGGTCGACCGACTGGCAGGACCGGTGGGTTTGGACAGGTGGGCTGTCCGACCCACCCGAGAGGCTTCTAACTTGATTTTTACGTCCGAATGGACCCAAAATGGACGTGCGACCATCTTTTAGGATTCTAAACATGATTTTGCCATCAAATCTTGTTAGTTCCGACCCTAAAGTGGTGAAATGCTAACCCCATTCACTTATGATAGGTTCACCAAAACATACACTTCTCGCACCGGATCTCACCCGTACCGGGCATGAGTCTTTGTACACTACAGGTAAGTGGGGAGAGGACGTTTTGCCTTATTTTAAGGCTTGTTTGGCATTCACTAAATTGTATCTAGACTAGCTATGTCATCATGTAAATTATATGTAGCTTAGTCATCCTCATATTATTATGACATGTGTGTTGTGTTTATTTTTTCAATGTCAAATGATGATGTGATTATGTGATGAATGATGACATCATTGTGCATAATGCATTAATAGACTAGATGCCGTAGTCGGCTTGGAAACGAGTGTATTGGTGGCCCGTGGAATGGGACGCGGTGGCACTATGCAATCATACTATGTCATATAGGAGCATGCGGTGTAGGATTATCATCTTCCCGTGCTACGACCCTTCCCAACAGGGGTTGAGGTGTTGGGTTACCATTTGGGGGGAAGTAGTGGTCACGGTTGTCGGGTCACTGTGGCGGTTAGACATACGCCTGGCTGGTCATTAGGATAGTCGGCAACCCCGGTGGTATATTCAAGAGGGCCAATCGTATTGCTTTTAAATTGTTGGAGTCAGCACCTTTATTTTTCGTCATTTACTTTTATGTTGAGAGCTGGTGGTCGGCATGCTTTACTTTTTTGAGTACTCACGGTGGGCCTTCTCCGACAGCCCTATGGGCGTATCGCGGGATGGAGTTCGCGACTCGTACCCGGAGTATACACGCACTGTGGTTGTAGTAGCACTAAACCTAAGACTTAGTAATGTTGTTTAGGTGGATGTGATTTAAAATGAATTGCATAGCATATAGTGCATATGGTTGTGATTGTTGTGTGGACTGTTGTATGGTCCTTCTTTTCACTTACTGAGCTAGTGAGCTCATTCCACATGTACACCTCTTTTAGATGATTTTGCAGATCACCAGCCTGAAGATCAAGGGTTGGGCCCCACATTTGAATTCCCCGAAGAGGATTGGTGGGTCCCTGAGGAATATTAGCACGGCACGGATTGCACGTGTGAGGGCTGTGCTGTGGGACCACAGCAATGACTCCATACAGGGTTACTTTTTGATTCTTTTGATGATCCCTTTTGTGTACTTGATATGTGAATTGTTATTCTTTTTGTGTAAATATCATGCTTGCGGGCCCACATGTATTTATCTATGTACTACAATTTAGGTATCAAGTATATATTGGGGATATTTACAGGTAAATTAAGTCTTCCGCTGAACTGTTGAACATTATCTTAGTTGTGTGTATGCTGTGGTTGGATACTGTATCAGATGATCCTGGAAGGTTTGGGTTAATCGGATTTAACCCTGTCACCGGTCCGGTTCCGTGTAAACGGGGTGTGACAAGTCTCCCTACCATTTGGTGTATGGAAAAGCTTATCACTTACCAGTTGAGTTGGAGCTTAAGGCCTTTTAGGCCATTAAGAAGCTCAACTTTGATTTTTTTGATGCGGGAATTCATCGTAGGCTCCAACAATCTAAGTTGGAGGAACTTAGGATGATGCCTATGAAAGTTCTTATTTTACAACTCTCGATTTCATCTTTTCCCTGGTAAGCTTAGATCCCGATGGGATGGACCATTTATTATCCATAATGTACATCCCCATGGGGCTGTGGAGATTTTGAATCCAGGAACAGGGGTAATTTCGAAGGTTAATGATTAACGTTTGAAACCGTTCCTCGAGTTTCCTACTACTGGTAGTGAAGAGTTCATGGATCTCCATGAACCTCTTTACACTGATGACTAACTTTTAATCAAGTATAACCCCCTTGCATTGTCTTCGCTTTTAATTCTTTTCATGCATTGAGCACATTGCATGACTTAGTATGGGGGAGGGAAACCAGTTTTTGCTTTTTCCACTTTGTTTTGTTTGTTTTTCTTTTTATTTTTGAGCTTGCTAAGGATGAAGTCCTACTTTGGCTTTTGGCTAACGTACCCATTTTGAACATATATAAACCCTGTTGAGAAGAAAGAAACAAGCCTATGTCTTGAGATGGGACTTTCTTTTGAAAAATAAGAGACCCTTGTTTTATAGTGTTGGACCAAATGTAAGTCTGTGGATTCCTTGTACTTTTGATTTGGAGTTGAGACATTCTTTTTAATTTGGCATGAGTTGACAAATGCACAAATTTAAATGAAGTGTGAAATGAGGTATAAAGAAGAATAAGAGTTGATTCCCTTGGAACTAGACAGGGCATTATGCCTCAGGAAGCGTGGTGTCTTGATCGAAATTCCTAGGGAGGAAACTTCTGAAAGAACTCTAGCATCACTGTCTTTGTGGGCATATGCAAAAAGCGAAGCTACATAGTAACTTGGGTGTCTGGTGTTTATTCCACCATGTCATTCAGGCCAAAAGTAGTGGAGTAGAATAGAGTTTATTAAGCGAAAAAAGGAGAAAAAAAAATGCAAATGTCATTAATGCTAGATAACATGTTTGGTTAAAAACACTCTAATGCCTTAGTCATTGGTTCCATATTTCTTCACAAGTGGTTTTTCCTTGAGATAAGGATGTTTTGGAAGAGATGAAGTGAGTTCCAAATTAAGAAATATGCTAGTGCCTGGAATTGGTAAAGGGTAATAAAAGTTCAAGTGTGGGGGTCCATTGTAAGAGGAATTATCTTTGCTTCAGATCGGTATGGCCCTTACCTTTAGCCAAGGTTGGGATTTGTTTATTCTGAATTTTGGGTGTATATTCGTTGTAAACACCCACGAGACACACCTCGTCCACTAGGGGTGACCTGGGGGTTAAAGGCTTGTTGCACATGCTAAGTGCAACCGTGATTCCTACGAAAGTGAGTTACGTTTTTTATTTCTATTCTTATTCTTTTTGTTTTGCTCGAGGACTAGCAAAGTCTAAGTGTGGGGGAATTCTGATAAGCATATTTATGTATAAAATCTAGTGTAGTAAAATTTGCATTTTACATATATAGAATGGAGCTACCTTGGGTTTTACTCTCTTTTTGCAGGTTTTATATTTTCAAGGCCTTTAGGACTATTAGACACTATATCTCCAATTTTACACATAAAGATGTCTTATTTCTTATCATGGTTGTGAAGAGGATGAAATTCTGAGCAAGATGTGTAAGTACACATTCGTTTGGTCAACTATACAAGTGATTATTCTTTTTAGGCCAGAAAAAGAATAATGGATCAGAACTGAACCGAGATGCAAAACCAGTCCATCTGTAGTTATCCCAAGGGTATAAGGAATATTTCAAATATCAACAAGGATCGATAGACCACATTCTTAAGTGATTGAAGATTCATTTTTTGTAACAACAACTACCTAGCGCAGTTGGTGAGTTGTGGTGTGCAAAATCCCTTCTTATTAGGAGGTCTCAAGTTTGAACCTCTTAGATGCAATTTTGTTGAGGATTTTTTTAGAAGGTTTTTTCTCTCCTACTCATCACTTAAAGGAGGTTGGCCAAGATGGTTGTATGCAAGTTTGAAGAAGAGAGAGAAAATAAAGAGAAAAAATAGGAAAGAAGGAAAAAAAAAAAAAAAAAGATAAGGGCATGGATGGAATTTTCTATTAAAATAGAATATTATCCAAATCCAAGCAAGAAAAATCGGCCAAAGGGGGTTTCCTGAAAGAGAGAAAAAAAATAGAAAAAAGGAGAAAAAATAGGAAAAAAAAGGTAAGAAAAAACGTGGGAGATCTCTCTCCACACGTTTTCTCTCTTCTCTCTCCTCCACTTCATCAACAAGATTAAAAAAATTTTTTTTAGAAACTAAAATCGTTAGCTTCCCTCCCCTATTCTCTATATAATAGAATTAACACAAGGGGAGGAGGCACTTCATTCTTTTTCTAGGGTTTTTTCTTAGTTGCTCTATCTCTTTCTCTAGCTCTAGTTCTGGGTTTATGCTTTAAATACTTTTGTAAGTTCTTTTTATTCAATTAATGCAAGCACTTTTTTTTTATTCAGTCTTTTATTTTTATGTGTAAACAATTGAAGTTGTAATTTTCAAGTTCTAGTTCTAGGCTTAGTTCTAGGTGACAAGAACAAGCTATGAAGCATGTCTTTCAAGTTCAATTTTTTTTCTTCAGATTTGTTTTCTCTAGTACTAGAAATTATAGATTTGGTTTATTCCAGATCTGGTTTTTAATACTGGTAGTATTTCAAATCGATCAAGTTTTCATTTCAAGGGTTGAAGTTCAAGTAAGTAGGCTCCTTCAGTAGTCTTCTCTCCCTTCTCTCATTCCCTCTTTTGACTGCCCTTTCTTTCTTAATTTAGGATTTTAATTTCAGTCGTTACATTATTGCTATCCCTTTCCCCCAAGGTTCATGGCTAGTGTATGTGTTGGCTTTGCCCCTCCTAGCCATAGAAACATAATTTTATTGTTTTTGTTTTAATTGTCTCTCTTTCCCTAAAGCCAAGTAGAGTAACCCTTGTAAGAGTGACTCTTTGGTCAAGTAGGGAAGCTCATATTATGATAGATCCCTCAGGCTAAGTAGAGAAACCTACTTGTGAGTCTCTCTTTAGCTTTATCCCCTTTCTTTTACTTTATTTTTATTTCAGTATTTTTTTTTCTTCATTGCTTTTTAATTGTGTGGGGTGTTTATTTTCAGCTATTTATTTATTAAATTTTAATTGCGTGGCTTGCGTATTTAAATTCTTAGATGACGTATGGTTATGACGTTATTTTAGATACATATGTTTAGGATGGTAATTAGAATTAGATCACAACCATTAATCGGTTCACTTTCACATTATTAAAAGAAGCAAAAAAAATAAAGTGGTTGCTCTCCCTGTATTCGACCCACAGCTACACAGATCCGTACACTTGCAATTACATTTTAAAATCTCAAACACCTGGCGAGGCTGAATCTTCAATTGCCATACCAGCAAACTCCATCCTACTTTAGGAGACTGAACTTTGATTTTTTCCCAACCAAATTTTATGGAAAAAATCTCCGAGGAGGTAGGCCTCCAATGGCAAACATCCTGCACATTAGAAATGTAAATAGAGCAAATTTCTTCAAAAACACTGGCAAGCATGCCTGATTCTACACTTGGCAGAGACCAATGCCTACCAGTGATAAATTCAGATACTTTTGCTCTCAAAGGCTCAACCGAGGCCAAGTCCACGCCCAACCTTTCCACAATGGACATTTCCCCTAACCACCGATCAGACCAAAAATTGATCTATTGCCCGTCACCCACCGTCCACTGCTGTAAAGAAGCAACAAAATCCCAAACCTTTTTAATGCCTGGAAAAATAGAGGAAGAGATTTTCCCTTTTCTCAGAGACCCATCGGCCTTAAGAAAATGAGCCCGAAAGAAAGCACCCATCGAGGAATCTTCATGCTTAATTTGCCTTGTCAACTTGCATAAATAAGCAAAATTAACATCTCTCAGCCTTCTAATGCCCAAACCTCCCTCTTTCATGGGTTTACAAACATCCACCCATTTAACCACAATTTTTTTCCCCAAATCCATATCTCTTGACCAGATGAAATTGCACATCCATCTTTCCACCGCCTTAACAGAAGACTCAGGCCACCAGTAAATTCCAAAATTGTGAATAGGAATGCTAGATATGGCAGACCACACCAACTCTGCCCTTCCTTCAAGAGATAGCAGTCTACCCTCCAAACCAGCCAGTCTAATCTTAATTTTGTCCAGCAGAGGAAAAAAGGTATTCTTTTTTCACCCTTCCTTTGAAGAAGTCCACCCCTAAATTCTTTGTAGGAAATCTGGCCGAATGGATACCCAGGAAATCACTTATAAACTGCTTCCTATGGGGAGCAACTTTTCCAAAGAATAGACTACTCTTTTCAAGGTTAATTTTTTTGCCAGAAAAACCTGATATTTAGCCAAAAAAGAGTGCAAATTATTTAAATATTTTGCAGATGCATTCATGAAAATAAAGATATCATCTGTAAAAAGTAAATGAGAAGGAATAAACACACCTTTAGGTCCAGGAAGCGACTTCAGTCTCCCCTCGTAAATTATAGACCTCAGCCCTCTGCACAATACCTCGGCCAAAATGAACAAAAGGGGGGAAATTGGATCACCCTGACATAGACCTCTTCCCATTTCAAAGAAACCCACTGGACCACCATTGACTAAAACAGAAACCTTAGAAGAGATCAACAGATGGTGGATCCAAAAGATCCATTTAGAAGAGAACACAAATTTTTCCAGGGTTGCAAATAGAAATTCCGATGATAGGGAATCATAGGTCTTCTGCACATTGAGTTTCAGCCCCATACCACCACCTCTCACTGTGGAGTGCATCAGATTTGGCAGTTCAGATGCCAGACTGATATTTGTAGATATTATTTTCCCCTTCTAAAAGGCCCCCTGTTCTTCTAAGATCAATATAGGCAGCAAACATATTAGTCTAAACTCCATTATCTTAGAAATAACCTTACAAAAAAAATTCGCCATACATATGGGACGAAATCCGTCCAAAGAATAGGCACCCTCGACCTTTGGAATTAAGGATATGAAGCAGTTATTTATCCCTTTTGGCAACCTACCATCCACAAAAAAGGATTGAACCACCTAACAACAATTATCCTTCACAACCTCCCAACATCTTCTAAAAAATTTCCTTGGGAATCCATCTGGCCCCAGAGAACCGTCAGGGTCTAAATCCCAAACAGTAGTTTTGATTTCAGCCCTACTTGGAGTTAATTCCAAGTACTTTACATCCTCTTCCACCTGCACCCTAGGGATACACTCCAACAAATCCTAATGCTTAGATATCATAGGGACTTCATGGAATTTTTTAAACAACCTAGAGATGTAGGAAGCTATGCCCTGTTGATCAGAGACCCATGAACCATCCTCTTTTTTTAAGGCTATAATCTGGTTACGAGCTTTTCTCATCTATACAGAGAGATGAAAAAAATTTTGTATTACCATCACCTTCCTTCATCCATCTCAGCTTGGCTTTCTTAGCCCAAAGCTTCTCTTGCATATGAGTCATTGTGACTAAGGTTGCTTTAGCATCGACCTCTTTGTTGAAAAGATCATTAGATATCCCTGACACCTCAATCATGTCTTGAACATTCTTTAATGCCAGCACGGCCTTGTCCACCTCTTCATTTAAATTAGGAAAGATTCCCTCGCCCAAATCTTTAATCTTTTCTTGACCCGTTTCAGCTTCTGAGCAAGTCTAAAAATCAGATGGCCCCCAAAATAAACCTTCCAAACTTCCTCCACCACATCTAGAAATTTTTTGTGCTCCATCCAAAAACAATAGAACCAAAATCGGCAATTCTTCAGTTTAGGAATGCACTGAGACAAGATCAAAAGGGGAGAGTGATCTGATCTAGAGCTAACAATGTCACACCCCAATTCCAGTAGACCCAACTTACCATTAGGAATACTGATGGTGTAAGTAAGACACGTACCTGTCTTAAAAACCCACTATGATCTTTGATAGTAGTACCTTAACATTTTCAAAATCTCACAACACAAACTAACATAAGAAATAGAATCAGAGTATAGTAGTGGAATCATAAATAAAATAGAGAAACATCCAATGATAATATAATAGCAATAATCGAGTTATTCTGTTACATTTATCCATGACATATAATAAAATCTCAAAAAAATATACAATCCACAGTTATACCCAAAAGTATCAAAGTATGATGTACAATCTCACGGTGCGGCGTAAGCACAGTGGTCGCAAGCATAGTCCTGATTGTGCTCTCCCGCTTCTGGTATCCACCGGTCACTCACACCATACTCTGACCTAGAAGATACTAGGTCACATGCCATAGGCACCACGGTCCCTGCATCATCATCTAAAAGGTGTGTATAAGTGGGGTGAGCTTTCCAACTCGCTCAGTGAGGGGTGGGGTCAAGCACATCCAAGCAAGAAAATAGCACTAATAATTTATGATGCATGATTGTAAAAATTAAACACAGTCCATGATGCTTGTGATGTAATTCATTTATTTATTATCGACCTAACAATACAAATTAAGTCTGGTAAATGCTACTACGGTGCATTAGGCTGTATCCTTCGTCTCGGAACCGCCATTGACTACACAAGGGTGCAAACCCTAGACATGAATAAAAGCCTGCTGGTCCCCGTATGAATCCATGGGTCACCCAAAAAACCCCTGATAACCCCCTCCTGGCAGTCACGGTACTGGTACATCATCGGCCATACCGGACAAGTTTCCACCTCCGGCAATAATCACATCATACCGCGGGTGTGGCATTCCAGAAAGGCACATCAAACATACCACAATAGGTTATCCAACACCTCAACCCCTGTTGGCAAGGATTTGTAGCATAGGGAGTGATACCTAATCACATAAATGCTACATGCCTTCATAGTGATACAGTTAGTATAAATTACACGATACTGGAAAGACCTCGGCCACAAAGTGTAATCTATCTCCAAATACAGTTCCGGGTACACGATACCAGCAAGACCTTGACCACAAAGTGAAACCCGAGACCATTTACCTAATCTAGCATACATATCACAGTTGAGTATGGACTACGCGACACCGGTACCAATCATCGGCCACGAAGCGTATCCCTTTCAAAATGCATCCCAAGGTACACGATACTAGTGAGACCTTGGCCAGAAAGTGTAACCCACTGCTACAACTAACTCTAATGCACATAATCAATGCATGAATGCAACATACATATGGCAATCACGACATCGGTACCACCTCAGCCACGTCGGATTTCGTCTCACACACACAATCAAACACACAGCGATCATAGTATCGATACCACCTCAGCCGCATTGGATCCCGTCATACAATTCCATAACAATTCATATCAATATTGTAAAATGAAAAATGTAACATATGACATATCATCATTTTATTTGAGCAATTACAATTAAACATGTAATTCTAAGCATGTGAGCAATTTAGTAATAATAAACACTCCAAAATAAACACAGTCCATCCCTCACCTTATTGATCTCTGCTTGTTTTAAGGTTTAGATAAGGTCACTGATCAATCCACTCAGTTTTGATCTCGGGGCTCATGTGCATCACTATCCTAGACACAAAGGTAATCATACATCAGTATGTGTAAAAAATATCAGGAGAGGCCCACTTGGGTCACCCCCAAAGATACACTCAAAGTTTCCCAGTGACAGTAATGGCACTAGAAACAACCATCGTAAACAAGGTCTTTTCCCACAAAAAATATCAGTCCTATTTTCGGTGGTGGAGATAGAGAGCTTATAAGCCTTTGAGGTCCACTAAAAATATGCCACCGGAAGCAAGCCCAGTGGATCCGGTGTGCTGTTTTCGGTGGTGGTTCAGAATAGTTCACTCATTTCGGGGCTTTCCTGCTCGGGCCCGATCATTGGGATTTATTCCATGGAGTTTATAAGGGATGTTCCTTGCATCATTCTAAGCTAATAAAATCCCAATTCCATAAATCCGTTTGGGAGATACATCAATCGAATGATCGAAACCCTAATTGGTCATTCGACACTACTTGTTGTCGGAGCTCACATGGCTTGGTTCGAGCTCAACAATAGCACCGAGAGGGTAGAATACGTATTTCCCAACCCCAACATGGTTTGTACACTAAGATTCCATCCAAACCTAGCTTAATCTAGGTCAAAATGAAGAGAGAGAGAGAGGTATGGGAGGTTATACTTACCTCCAGTAAATATTTTGGCAACTAGGCGGCAGCCGGCACCAAAGTAAACCCTTTCCCCTTCTTCTTCTTCTTCCACTTTTCTTCCTTCCTCTCCTCTCTTCATTCCTCATTTCTCAGTTAAGTGTTTATTTTGGACCTTAGGGTATGTTTGGTTGGACCCAATTTAGACTAATCGGGATATTGTGACTTTCGGAGCCTGAGAACCCGTCCACTTAAGTTCAAAATGCGTTCACGTCACAAGGAAAATTTGAAGGATGAATTGGGATCATCCGAAACTGTTTATGACGTGAGTGGTAGGACCTACGAGCATCAACACTATGACAACAACATGTTATGCTCATCGAAAACAACCCATCAGATTCAGGCCCAGTGGATCCGATGGCATATTTCTGGTGGTCAAGACAGCAACCTGTTGTCCTATATTTGGTCTTGCATAGGTGGTTACCCTTGGCCATGCTCAAGGCCTTTGGACAACACCATTACGTGCCAGGTTTCATATGTGAGGAGTCAGGTCACTTATTGTCTGGGATCAGAAGGTACAAATCCCCTCCAGTTGGACTTGCACGCGATGCACGAACATATGGGGTCATCTTTCCCCCTTCGGCAATGGGAGGCCACGAGCCAAAACCCAGCCTTGTTTCTAATCTCTGGTCTAAGACCTATCATAACAGTTCAAATTAGACTGAGTTAGGGCACAGGTGTAACATTCCCCCCACCTTACAAGAATTTTGTCCTCGAAATTGAACATACCTGGCAAATCAAACAATCCAGGATACTGCTTCATCATCTCATCTTCCCACTCCCAAGATGCTTCCCGTTCAGGGTGGTTCATCCATTTCACTTTGATGAAGCAAACGGTGTGGTTGCAGAGAACATGCTCCTTCCAGTCAACAATCTTCTTCAAAAACCCCACATAGGCAAAATCCTCGTCTAACTCACGGGGTATGTAAATCAAGACGTGAGTGGGATCGGGGATGTACTTCCTCAACATGGATACATGGAAGACATCATGTGTACCCTCCAACTCTGGTGGTAAAGCTATCCGGTATGCTACCAGTCTGATTCTTTCCAGTATGTCGTATGGTCCCATAAACCTTGGACTAAGCTTTCCCTTCTTGCCGAACCACATCACTCCTTTAACTGGGGAGATCCACAAGAACACCTTGTCTCCAACACCAAACTCCAGATGTTTCCTCTTAATATCTGTAGAGCTTTTCTGCCTGGATTGAGTTGTCTTGATCCTCTCTCTGATGACATTCATCTTCTCACTAATAGCCTGTATTAAGTCTGGACCCAAAATATGCCATTCACCAACTTCATCCTAATAGAGTGGAATTCGGCATTTCCTGCCATATTGTGCCTCAAATGGGGATATTCTGGTGGTGACCTGATAACTGTTGTTGTAGGAGAACTCAATAAGAAAAATGTGCTCATCCCAACTGTAACTCATATCTAAGGCACATGCTCGAAGTAGGTCCTCCAATGTCTGGATAGTTCTTTTCGACTGACCATCGATTTGAGGGTGAAAGGTTGTGCTGAAATTTAACCGTGTACCCATAGCCTTCTACACACATGTCCAGAACTTGGAAGTGAACCTGGGATCTCGATTAGAGATGATACTAACTGGTACATCATGTAATCTGATGATATTATCAATATATAACTTGGCCAACTTGTCCATAGAAAATGTGATCTTGATTGTGATAAACTGAGCTGCCTTAGTCAAGAGGCCCACAACTACCCAAATGGCATCCATGCCCTTCTATGTGTGGGGTAGGCCTGTAACAAAGTCCATGGTAATATTCTCCCATTTCCATTCTGAAATAGGTAGGGACTATAATAACCCATGGGGCCTTTGTCTCTCAACCTTGACTTGCTGGCATGTGAGGCATCTAGACACATGCGTGGCCACATCATTCTTCATTCCTTTCCACCAGTAGGAGCCTTTGAGGTCCTTGTACATTTTAGTGGTGTCAGGATGAATGGAGTATGGAGAGCTGTGTGCCTCTCTCAAAACTATCTCTCAAATCACCATCACTGGGCACACACAACCTCCCTTTGAACTTGAGAATCCCACTTTTAGTTATAGAGAATTTTGGGTCCTTTTGGGTTCCTTCCTGGCATTCTTCTATCAGCTTCTACAACTCTGCATTAGTAACCTAAGCTACAGTGATCCTATCCACCAGACTAGGTTATACCACCAATGCTGATAGTGACAAAGTGACACCTTCTACTAATAGCTCCAAGTCTAGTTTCCTGGCCTCCTCTATGAGATGCTCATTGGTGGTCAGTGATGCAAGAGTCAGTGATTGAGATTTCTGACTAAGTGCATCAACTACCACATTGGCCTTTCTTGGATGATAGTGGATAGTATAATCATAGTCCTTCATCAATTCCAACCAATGGCTCTGTCTCATGTTGAACTCGTTTTAGGTAAAGAAGTACTTGAGGCTCTTATGGTCACTGAAGATCTCACTCTTCTCACCATACAGGTAGTGTCTCCAGATTTTTAGTGCAAAAATCACAGTTGTCAACTCCAAATTATGGGTGGGGTAGTTCTTCTCATAATCTTTCAACTAACAGGATGCATAAGCAATGACTTTCCCGTGCTGCATCAATACACAACCCAATCCCAGCTTAGAGGCATCGCTATACACAACCATTCCACCTGTACAGGTTGGGATAGTCAAAACTGGAGCTGATACCAACCTTTGCCTTAGCTCCTTGAAGCTCTTTTCATAAGCATCCGACCACTAAAATTTCACACCTTTCTGTGTGAGTTGGGTCATCTGGGTAGCAATGCGGGAAAAGTTCTTAATAAACCTCCTATAGTATCCGGCCAATCCCAGAAAACTACGTATGTCTGCTACACTCTTGGGAGTCTCCCATTCTCGAACTGCCTTCACCTTGCCTGGGTCAACCTTTATACCCTTGTCTGAAACAATGTGGCCTAGGAATGCCACTTGTGACAACCAAAACTCGCACTTGCTAAATTTGGCATAGAGTTGCTTCTCTCTTAGCTGTTGCAGTACTAACCTCAGGTGAACATCATGTTCTTCTACACACTTGGAGTAAACCAAGATGTCATCAATGAATACAATCACAAACTTATCCAAGACATCCTGGAATACCCAGTTCATCAAGTCCATAAATGCAGCCGGTGCAGTAGTCAACCCAAATGACATCACCAAGAACTCATCATGTCCATACCTTGATCTGAAGGTTGTCTTACTGACATCACTATCCTTGATCCTGAGCTGCTAGTAGCCTGATCTAAGGTCGATCTTAGAGAATACCTTAGCACCCTGCAATTGATTAAATAGATCATCTATCCTTGGCAAAGGATACTGGTTCTTGATGGCTAGCTTATTAAGCTCCTGGTAATCAATGCACAACCTCATACTCCCATCTTTCTTCTTGACGAACAATATCGGTGCTCCCTATGGAGACACATTAGGTCTAATGAATCCCTTCTTTAGAAGATCCTGAAGTTACACTTGCAATTCCTTCAAATCTGTGGGGGCCATGCGGTAAGGGGCTTTTGACACTGGTGCCGAGCTAGGGAGTAGGTCTATAGCAAACTCTGTCTCTCAGTCCGGGTGCAAACCTATCAAGTCATCCAGGAATACATCAAGAAATTCCCTCACCACATCAAGCTTGGTCAATGGCCTAATCTCTATCTCAGTATGCATCACAAATGCTAAGTGGCCTTAACATCCCTTATCCAGTAGCTTCTTCATCTGGAGCGTGGATATGATAACTTTCTTGGGTTTCTTGGACTTACCCCCTTGGAACACAAACTCATCATCATCACGAGGTTTGAAAATGATAGTCTTCTCTGCACATAGCACACTGGCTCTATATGCGGACAACCAATCCATTCTTAAAATCACGTCGAAGTCGGTCATATCCAACTCAATCAAGTGAGCATTCAACTCATGTTCACCTATGGTCACTAGACAAGGCTCATACACATAGTTCAGACCTACTACACTTCCTGTAGGGGTGCTCATAGCCAAATATTGAGTCAGTTCCTTGGGTGGAATTCTCGTCTTCCTCTCAAATGCCGGTGACACAAATGAATACGAGGCTCTTGAATCAAATAACATATATGCAGGAAATAGTGATATCAATAATGTACCTGTCACTACACCGGGTGCAGCCTCAGCGTCCTCTGCCGTCATAGCAAACACTCTGCCCTGTGGTCTTTGGCCTTATGGGGGTTGTACTGGTCTAGGGGCTACATATGTCTACTGGAGCCTAGGTGGCATAGTGTATGGTGTATCACCTTGCCTACGGTGGGGGCATGTCTTCGCCATATGGCCCGGTTGATCACAATAAAAGCACCTCAAGCTCGATCCGGTAGACGAAGATACAACACTAGATCGGGAGGACTGAGAAGTCTGACTAGCTTCAGGCTTCCTGAATTACACTAAATTTGGGTTGATATAAGGCACTCGAAAAGGCTTGCTATCTCCCTTAAAATCAATAGATCCCATTAGCCTCTTTCCCGTTCCTGGCTAGGCCATTAAATTATCTCTATGCCGGTCTTCAATAGACTTGGCCACTTGGACCACCTCAACATAAGTCTGCAGTTTCAACCCAACAATGGTTGACCCAATACCTGGCCTCAACCCTTTCTCAAACTTCTTTGCTTTGGCTCTATCACCTCTGAGATGCTCAGGAGCAAAATGGAATAGCTCCTCAAAACGTTGCTAATACTCAAGCATAGACCGAGAACCTTGAACCAATTGAGAGAACTCACTCTCTCTCCTATCTCAGAAGTTTTTTGGAAAGTAGTTCTCAAAGAAGGCCCCTTTGAAGTCTACCCAAGTAGGGTTTGGGATATTAGCCCTTAGAATAGGCTCGGTGGCACTCCACCAATCATCTGCCTCATTTTGCAACTGATAGGCCACACATAAAATTTTATTTTCATCAGTGCAGCCCATCAATCTAAAAAATTTCTCTATTCCACCAATCCATCTTGATGGATACAACAGGTCTTGGCTTACCTTTGAGAAGCATGGGGGCCTAAGCCATTGAAACTTCTCCATCATTTTCGTTAAGTTTGTCCAGCCCTCTACATGAGCCTAGGCTTGATCCGGCATCAAGACTTGCACATGCCCATGCACATTTTGATGTCCTTGCCCATGCACTTGTGCCCCACCTGATGTTTGAAGGGTAGTCGATCCAATGAGTATTGGAATGGGTGCTAGTGGAGTAGGAAGTGTGGGTGGTGCATTACGGGCTTCCATTGCTACTTGGATCCTATTATCGATCCCAACCATAAACTGGTTTTGCCTTTCCTCAACTCCCCGCATCATGTTATCCATGATGGATGCCACATCCTGGGCTGTAAGTACCGATGGAGCCAGGGGTGCATTACGGGGTCTATCCCAGTTCTGTGCAAGGGAAGCGAGAGGTGACAGGCATGATTGGGATCAAGATCAAGTGTTCCGGCGTGACATGAAATCCGATTAGTACACATGCATATACAAGGTTGCATGTAATTGGAACATATGCATATATAGTGGCTCCCACACGTATATGATAGGAAAAAATTAGGGTTAGGGCATACATAAGTGGGGTCCACACATATTAGGATTCGATCGCGCACATATCCCAAAGGGGCACACCATTGAAGTAACAAAATAAAAACTAGATTTAAAAAATAAAATAATTTATTTTCCAAATTGGTCCACCAGAAACAGGGGGACTCTTCACCGAAAATATGGTTTAAATCACCAGATATGTCAATGTTATTTTCAGTGGATAGAACAGAGAGCAAATAGGGACTTTTTATTTCACCGAAAATAGACACCGAAAGCAAATCTAGTTTTTCCGGTGGGTTGTTTTCGGTGGTTCCAAAATGGCTATAAATAGACTTAGGTTTGGGTTTTATTGTACAAAACCCTATTCTAACTTGTAGAAAAGGTGTGGAAACAGCCAAGGAGGATTTTCAACCCATTCCCTACCTTCCTCTGGCTATTTCGCGACCGCTCAGTGCCGCATTCACACCAAGGGTATGTTCCTCCTCTCTATAACCTAATTTTGTAATTTTCTTCTCTGTGAACTTTATATTCAGCCATTGAACTAGGTTTTTCATTCTTAATCCTTAGGAATCGTATTGCAATGATGTCTGGGGCCATGTACGTACCCGACGTGCCGTTGAACAAGAGGAGCAAGACGTCACCGCTCAGTTCAACCCAACCTTGTTCCGCTCTATGGCTAAGCGAGGCAGTTGGGAACTCTTTGAGCACCGCAATGTGGACCCAGGAGTCTATGTGAGGACCAATGACTTTCGTGCATTCCGTCTCCATCAACAGTTTGACGATGTTGGGTGGTACCGCATCTTGAAGCCCAATAAGTACTACTACCCTACACTGGTCAGGTTGTTCTACTCCAACCTGAATTGCGTGAACCGGGGTATTGAAGAGATGCGGATCACCTCCTATGTGAAGGGGGTGGAAATATCCTTTGACATGAGGCAGTTGGCCAATATTTTGATGGTCAGGAATACCGGTGACCCTGTGTACTACCTACCTCGGACTCTAGCATATGAATTTCAGAGTCCCAATACCTTTCAGGAGATAAATGACATGCTGACAAAGGAGGCCAAGGGATGGAACCATTCAGTCAACTATTTTGCTACTCTAAAGGTCATCTGTCGTGTGGCTCAGTTGACTGTCCTTCCCACTTATGGACACTATGATGAGGTATCCACATTGTAAGCCTATGCGACCTACTGTGTGTACATGGGGGCGTAGATATGTCTCCCTTACCTCCTGATGTGGACCATAGTAATTCGGTCCTAGGGAGTGGATCACCGAGTGGGGAACCTGTGCTATGGGAGGATACTGACTGACATCTTCCGCCGCTTTAGGGTGGACTTGGAGGGAGAGACACACTTGGGTGAAGAGGTCATAGACTTCAACCAAGATTCTCTGAGGAAAGTGACCATAGATATGAGGGAGCTGACACTTAATCCAGAGGCAGGTGTGTAGCCTATGGAGGTAGAGGGTGGCGATGCCGATGATGTTAGCGGGGATGTCGATGGTGTTGGTGGAGGTGTTGGTGGTGCAGGGGAAGAAGTTGCTGGGGTTAGTGGGGTTCCACCACCTGATCCCTAGGCTATGGGTTCCAGGGTTGCCTCCTCTTCTCGGGGCACTAGGGGGCGAGGCCTTATGGTCTCAATGATGTTATGGCCCACCTGGACACACCACCTCATTGATGAGGAGCATAGATGGCCACCTCAACAACATAGACAGGACCTATTATATTATGGACAATAGAGTGGCCATCCTAGAGGCACAATGCAGGCGATGGTCTTCCATCTTAGTATTCTGGTGCCTCCTCCAGGGATGCATGGTCCGAACCAAGCTCAGGGCCAGGGACAGAACTAGCAACAGTAGCAAGAGCAGAAGGAGTAGTGGCATGTTTGCCACTATAGCTTTTAGGATTTCCCTTTCCATATATTTATTTAAGTTTGATGTTTTAGGTTTAGTTGAACTTTCATTTGCTTTAGTTATTTAAATTTCTAGACTTAGGCTAGTTAGGCTTTCCTGCTTTCCATACTTTAATTTTATAAAAAGTGTAAGTTGTGTAATTAAGTTCTCTATTATAATGAAATGGCTTTAACACCTATACTTGTCTCCTAATTGTGCAATTTCTATTATTGTTGTCTTGAGATTTTTATTTAATCCTAATTTCCCAAAGTCATTGTCCGGTCAAGATTGTGATTTAAGGCAGAGCTTCACGCTCTGATACTAAGCTATCACACCCCAATTCCAGCAGACCCAACTTACCATTAGGATTACTGACGGTGTGAGTAAGACATGTACCTGTCTTACAAACCTATCAGGATCTCTAATAGCAGTACCTTAACATTTTCACAATCTCACAACACATATCAACATAAGCAGTGGAATCAGAGTATAGTAGAGGAATCATAAATAAAATGGGTAAATGTCTAATGATAATATAATAGCAATAACCGAGTTATTCTATTACATTCATCCATGATATATAATAAAATCTCAAAAATATATACAATCCACAGTTATACCTAATGAGGCAAAATATGTGCCCTTCCTCAGCACGGCTAAAGCATGTATGCAAACCTGAACAGAAGACTGAGCAGCCACCTCGGCCTCTCCTCATACTGAGCAGCCACCTCGGCCTCTTCTCATGCCAACTAGTCACCTCGGCTCAACCGACCTATCACCACGGCTCGGCATAGCCAAATAAGGTACCCAGAAACATGCACATATCCACTCCTACATTCAAGGGATGTGATCCCTAATCACGAGGGCAGGACTCTATCCACTACACTTCAGCAGAGGCATCCACCCTCTCACGACTTGCACCTCCGAGATCAACGAGAAATATTCCCAGAACATGCTTTGGAACCCAGAATATTCCCAGAATCACAGAGCCACTCTCCTCAAGGACTCTATGCCTAAACAGGACTCTCCACAAATGCCCCTCCTTCTTTCTCCATCAGTAGTCTATAAATACCAAGGTAAACCTCCATCATAGGGGATCAAGGACTTCTTTTACTGAAAAAGCTTTCTTGAGCATCTGCTATGGAAAGATCTGACTTAGGCATCGAAGAGTCCCCCATTGGGTTAGACCGGCTCTCCCCTGTCCTCTCTTCTGTGTAGGTCGGTTGGAGCACCAGAAACTGCAAGGAAGATCATCCAGTCAATTTTTGTGCATCAGATTGGCGCCATCAATGGAAACGACATTATAAAGCTACAACACCAACATCTCATAGAGCGAAGATGAGCAAACCATCGAACTATCCACGACAATAGTCGAAGAATCAACTGTGGCCTATTCCTGAACATCTGAACAAGGTTATCGGCATGATGATCACCCCAACAATAACAATGAGACCAAGCTGAGCAAAATGGGAAAATCATTCCACCAAAGAAGAAAGGCCGACCCGAACTGGTCAGTAAAAGAAGATCTCATTCACCATGCAAGGATGAGTTAACCCGTATGATTGGCAAAAGAAGACCTCATTCGCAAGGAAAGAAAGCCCGACCCAAACTGATTGGTAAAAGAATATTACATCTACTTTGCAAGCCCGAGCCTCAGCTCGACACTTCAAGACCTTACGCATTAAGGCACGCAACCCCGAACACAGCTTAGCACCTGAAGCCCTTACGCACTAAGGCATGCAAACCCGAGCACGGCTCGGCACTTGAAGCCCTTAAGCACTAAGGTATGCAAGCCCAAGCCCGAGCATGGCTCAGCACCTCAAGACCTTACTCATTAGGGCATGCAAGCTTGAGCACGGCTCAGCACCTCAAGCCCTTACGCACTAAGGCATGCAAGCCCAAGCACGACTCGACACCTCATGACCTTACACACTAAGGCATGTAAGCCCGAGCACGGCTCGACACTTCAAGCCCTTACTCATTAAGGCACGCAAGCTCGAGCATGGCTCAACCCTCAAGTCCTTATACACTAAGGCATGCAAGCTCGAGCACGGCTTGGCACCTCAAGACCTTACGCATTAAGGCATATAAGCCCAAGTACGGGTCGGCACTTCAAGCCCTTGCGCATTAAGGCACGTAAACCTGAGCACGGCTTGGTACTTCAAGACCTTTTGCATTAAGGCACGCAAGCCTAAGCACAGCTCGGCACCTCAAAGACCTTACGCACGAAGGCATGCAAGCCTGAGCCCCGGCTTGGCACTACAAAAGACCTTAACACAAGGCACCACAAAAGATCGAGCCTAAGCTCGGCACCCTTTAAGATCGAGCCCAAGCTTGACATTCTCTAAGACTGAACCCTAGCTTGGCACTGCCAAGACCAAACCTAGGTTTGGCACCTCAAAAGACAGAGCCCTAGCTCGACACCCTCTAAGATCGAGCCCAAGCTCGGCATTCTCTAAGATCGAGCCCCAACTCGGCACTGCCAAGACCAAACCCAGGTTTGGCACTTCAAAAGGCCGAGCCCAAGCTTGGCACCCTCTAAGACCGAGCCCAAGCTCAGCATTCTTTAAGATCGAGCCCTAGCTCAGCACTGCCAAGACCAAACCTAGGTTTGGCACCTCAAAAGACTGAGCCCAAGCTTGGCACCCTCTAAGATCGAGCCCAACCTTGGAATTCTCTAAGATTGAGCCCCACCTCGGCACCCCCATGGCTAGGACTAGGCTTGGAACCTCAAGAACTCATAAGCTAGACATAGAAGATCAATTCTGAGCTCAGCTAGGGAACGGAGCCACACTCAGACAGCTATACTGGTCCTTATTCTTCCAACAATTACTCATTTTGAGCTACACTCGAAGTACAAAAAAATAAAGAAAGAAGCACAAGAATGTTGAGAGATGAAGTCATCAAAATAAATTTTTTATTCATCAAAAAAGTGGAAAAAAGCCCTCAAAGTACATCGTTCCAGAAGGAGACATCTACACAAAAAAAGAAATATATATATATACAAGGGTAATCTCGGGGGGCTAATCCACGGGCCTAGCTCTTCACTTGGCTATCCTTCGAGTCGGGTCACTTCTTCACCAACGTCAATCGAGCAACCGAGCTACACCGAAGTAGTAGGGGCGGGAACGCGCTACTCATAGTCCATCAGATCGTAGCCTGGCATCTTACTCAGGATGAACCGGATGGCATCGTCCGAGCCAACCTGAAGCAAAGCAAAGTTAATGTCCACCAACCACTTCTGATAGGCCTAGGGGTTTAGCCACCTCGTTGGCCTCCAGCTCAATCCAGTGTTACCTTTCTAGCTCGCCAACCCTAGCTACGAGCTCCTCCTCCTTCTTGCGAGTGCCCTGAGTCTCGGACAACTCATCCTAGAGGGCATCATTCTCCTTCATCAAGTTGCTATTGGCATTGAGCTACATAGCAACCTCCTATTCCAGCTCTCCAGTTATCAGCTCGACATTATTGGCATAGACCTCCTCAGATCGGGCCATTTTCTTCTCAACCTCCAGTTGGCCTGTGATCTTGTGTGGCTCCCCATAAAGGCTCTTTCCCTCATCCTCCGCCATTGAACAGGTGATAGCCATGTCCTTGAACCGTTGAGCAACCTCGACATAGAAAGTGAAGTAACGCATTTCGCACTGAATAGATAGCACACGTCATACGAAAGTCGAGATCGAATTAAATGCTCTAGTAGATCGATCTGAAATGCTAAAGCGGGGGGCTGGTGATGAGGCAAAATATGTTCCCTTCCTTAGCACGGTTGAAGCATGTATGCAAACCTAAATAGAAGACTGACCCACCACCTCAGCCTCTCCTCGTGCCGAGCAGCCACCTCGGCCTCTCCTCTTGCTGAGCAGCCACCTCGGCCTCTCCTCCTACTGAGCAGCCACCTCGGCCTCTTCTTATGCCAACCAGTCACCTCGGGTCGGCCGACCTATCACCTTGGCTTAACAAACCTATCACCTCAGCTCGGCACAGCCAAATAAGGTACCTAGAAATGTGCACATATCCACTCCTACATTCAAGGGACGTGATCCCTAATCACTGGGCCAGGACTCTGTCCACTACACGTCATCAGAGGCCTCCACCCCTCTCACGACTTGCACCTCCGAGATCAACGGGGAATATTCCCAGAACATGCCCTGGAACCCAGAATATTCCCAGAATCACAAAGCCACTCCCCTTAAGGACTCTACGCCTAAACAGGACTCTCCACAAACACCCCTCCTTCTATTTCCATCAGTAGCCTATAAATACCAAGGTAAGCCTCCATCATAGGGGATCGAGGACTTCTTTTATTGAAAAAGCTCTCTTGAGCATCTACTGTGGAAAGATCTGACTTAGGCATCGGAGAGTCCCCCGTCAGGTTAGCCCAGCTCTTCCCTATCCTCTCTTCTGTGCAGGTCGGTTGGAGTACCAAAAACTATAGGGAAGATCATCCAGTCAATTTTTACCGCATCAATACCCAAAAGTATCAAAGTATGATGTACAATCTCACGGTGCGACGTAAGCATAGTAGTAGTAAGCACAGTCCTGATTGTGCTCTCTCGCTTTTGGCATCCACCAGTCACTCACACCATACTCTGACTGAGAAGATACTATGACACATGCCATAGGTACCACGGTACCTGGATCATCATCTAAAAAGTGTGTATAAGTGGGGTGAGCTTTCCAACTCGCTAAGTGAGGGGTGGGGTCAAGTACATCCAAGCAAGACAATAGCAATAAAAATTTATAATGTATGATTGCAAAAATTAAGCACATAGTCCATGATGCTCATGATGCAGTTCATTTATTTATTATCCACCTAACAATACAAACTAAGTCTGGTAAATGCTACTACGGCACATTAGGTTGTATCCTTTGTCTCGGAACCGCCATCGACTACTCAAGGATACAAACCGTAGCCGTAAATAAAAGCTTTTCGGTCCCCATATGCATCCATGGATCATCGAGCAAACCCTTGATAACCCCCTCCTGGTAGTCACGGCATCAGTACATCATCTGCTAAGCCGGACAGGTTCCCGCCTCTGGTAACAATCACATCTTACTGCGGGTGTGGCATTCTGGAAAGGCACATCAAACATACCACCATGTGTTATCCAACACCTCAACTGCTATTGGCAAGGGTTCATAACATAGGGAGTGATACCTAACCACATAAATGCTACATGCCTTCATAATGATGTAGTTAGTATGAATTACACGATACCGGCGAGACCTCAGCCACAAAGTGTAATCCATCTCCAAATACGGTCCCGGGTACATGATACCAGTGAGACCTTAGCCACAAAGTGAAACCGAGACCATATACCTAACTTAGCGTACATATCAAAGTTGAGTATGGACTATGCGACACCAGTACCAATCATTGGCCACGAAGCGTATCCATTTCCAAATGCAGTCCCGAGATACACGATACCAGCGAGACCTTGGTCAAAAAGTATAACCCACCACTATAACTAACTCTAATGCACATAATCAATGCATGAATGCAACATACATACGGTAATCATGGCACCGATACCACCTCAGCATGTCAGATTTAGTCTCACACACACAACCAAACACATGGTGATCATGGTACTGGTATCAACTCCACCACACCGAATCCCGTCATACAATTCCATAACAATTAAAAATGACACATGTAACATATGACATATCATCATTGTATTTGAGTAATTACAATTAAACATGTAATTCTAAACATGTGACCAATTTAGTAATAATAAACACTCCCAAATAAACGCAGTCCATCCCTCACCTTATTGATCTCTGCTTGTTTTAGGGTTTAGATAAGGCCACCGATCAATCCACTCAATTTTGGTCATAGCGCTTATACGCGTCATTATCCTAAACACAAGGATAATTATACATCAATAAATGTCAAAAAGATTGGGAGAGGCCTACTTGGATCACCCCCAAAGATACAGTCAAAGTTTCCCAGTGACAGTAATGTCACCGGAAACAACCACCGAAAACAGGGTCTTTTCCAACTGAAAATATCAGTCCTATTTCTAGTGGTGGAGAAGAGAGCTTATAAGCCTTTGAGGTCCACTGGAAATATTCCACCAGAAGCAGGCCCAGTGGATCCAGTGGGCTATTTCTGGTGGTAGTTCAGAACAGTCCACTCATTTTGGGGCTTTCCTGCTCAGGCCCAATCGTTGAGATTTGTTCTATGTAGTTTGTAGGGGATGTTCCTAGCATCATTCTAAGCCAATAAAATCCTGATTCTACCAAGCCGTTAGGGAGATACGTCGATCGAATGATTGAAACCCTAGTTGATCATTTGGCACTACTTGTTGTCGGAGCTCACCGGGCTTGGTTCGAGCTCGAAAATAGCACCGGGAGGGTAGACCACGCATTCCCCAACCCCAAAATGGTTTGTATACTAAGATTCCATCCAAACCTAGGTTAATCTAGGTCAAAATGAAGAGAGAGAGTGGTTTGAGAGGTTGTACTTACCTCCGGCAGCGATTTCGATAACTAGGCGGCACTCGGCACCAAGGTAAATCCTTTCCCCCTTCTTATTCTTCTTCTTCTTCTTCCTCTTTTCTTCCTTCCTCTCCTCTTACATTGGACACAAGAGAAATGAAATTCAGACCGATCGGGTTATTGTGACTTTCGGAGCCCAAGAACCCGTCCACTTAAGTTCAAAACGAGTTCACGTCATGAGAAAAATGTGGGGGATGATTTGGGATCATCCAAGACTGTTTACAATGCGAGTGGAAAGACCCATGGGCATTGACACTATAACAGCAACCTGTAATGCTCACCGAAAACAGCCCACCGGATTCGGGCCCAGTGGATCCGATGGCATATTTCTAGTGGTCAATATAGCTTGTTGTCTTGACTGCTTGCTGTCCCATAGCTGGTCTTGGATGGGCGGTTTCTCTCGTCCGTGCTCAAGGCCTTTCGGTAACACAGTTACGTGTCGAGATTCATATGTGAGGAGTCGGGTAACTTACCGTTTGGGATCGGAAGGTACGAATCCCCTCCAGTTAGATTGGCACACGATGTACGAACATGTGGGATCATCTCTCCCCATTTGGCAATGGGCGACCTTGAGCCAAAACTCGACCGTGCTTCCGATCTCCAGTCCAAGATGTGTCACAATAGTTCAAATTAGACCGAGTCAGGGCACGGGTGTAACAAACATGCACCCACTACCCAATGTTTTAAAAACATCCAGCCATTTCTCATTACAAAACTACAGTCTAAAACCGCATCCACACGCCCCCTCCGCCGGCTATTTGACCAGGTAAACTTCTTCCTCTATGAATGGACCAATAACAGCCTACAAACATCCACCATTGCCTGGAACTCAGTAGCAGAGCTTAAATTAAAAACCCCAAGACCTCTCTTTTCATGGGACATCAATTTAGCATTAAAGTCCCCTATAACAGCCCAAGGCACCATCGAATCAACTTGCGGCTCCAAATCCAGCCACAGCTGACGCCGCACTACTTTAAAGGAACTAGCATAAATAAGAGACATGCCAACCTTTACACCAACCCAATCTACCATCATAGAAATATGTTGATCTGACATACCCATAATCACTGGATGACTAATTCCAAATTTCCAGACTATCCACAGGTTAGGCACTTTATCTAGCCTATCATTATGAATAAAATCAACATCGTACCCCAGTTTACTAAAAAATAAAGCAGGGAACCTACTTACATGAACCATGGGTTTAGCCAAACTGAGAATCTCCAGAGTGGACTCCTTCATAATTCTTTGTAAGGCAATTCTTGCCGCAGCTTTTTTTACACCCCGAATGTTCCAATAAATAACATGCATGGCGAACTAATTTGAGTTTTTATTTTTATCTGACTTTTTCTCCTGACCTCCCCCCTTCTTCTTCTGCTTTCCTCCTGCAGCCAAACCACCTCCTTCCCTCTCCTTGGTCATAGCCATCCTATCCACCATGGCTACTTCATGCATCACCAATGTAGTCCCTCTGGAGACATCAACCACCGGTAGAGAAGAGACCACATATTCAGTCCTGGCATCCATGCCTGACCGATGGACGCCAGTAGCCCCCACTCGACCACACCCCATGCCCTCACCCATCCTTGTAGAGTGAGATGGGTACCTAGCCTCTGTGACTATCTCAGCTTCATTGGGTTCAACAGACCTTTGGTGATTCAAATCCTCCACAGGCAATACGGGTCGACCTGAACTCGCATCTGGATCCTAAGCCATCAACCCATCATCTAAACCCATAACCGACTCCATAGAATCAGCCTCAGTATTGGCCCATTGTGAGAATCCCCTTCAATGCAATCACCCCACTTTCCTAATTCGTTAGGACTCCCAATAGGAGAATCCAAACGAATTTGAATTCCTCCCTCATTAAGCGACTCATTTTTTGGAAAGTTACTTAAATGAGTAATATTCTGATTAGGAAAATTCAAATTTGGGAAGACATTAGGCACACCTGGCACCTCCCTCATTGAGTCAGACCCTTGTGAGTTAACTCCATCTTCCACATACGCTGCCCCTGGCACACCTGGGTTCTTCTCAACTGCACTTTGTTTTGCATCATCAGTTTTCTTCTGTCTACAAGCAGCAATCAAGTGACCAGTGCGCTTATAGTAGCCAAATCGCCCCACATTGTCTTCATAGATGACTTATTGATGAAAGCTAAATACCTGAGAGGTACTTGGTTCCAATCTTTCAATCTGAACTTCTTCTACCCTCACCGCCGATTCTAAAATATAGACCTCCACCAAGATCCTAGCGAAGTATCCCAAGATACCTTACCGTGTGAACTTGTTTAAAGCAACAGGGCAACCCACTGCCTTTGCAATAGACAACAGAACATTCTCATGCCAATACTCCAATGGGAGATCAGGCAGGCGAATCCATATTGATTTTGTGAGAGTTTGTTTTTCATGGATGTTAAAATCCGATTTCCAGTGCTAGAACTGAATCAACCGTTCCCCTACATGTAAAGGACTTCACCTCCATACTGCCGCCTTGTCTCCCTCACATTGGAATTGAAAAATCACATACCCCTTTCCCAGAGGATGTATGACAACTCCCTGACTCAAATTCCACTTCTCGCAAGCCTCCTCACACAGAGCATCAAGAGAAATAAGTGAAATTTTACCCTACCGATCAGTGCAAAACGAAAGTTCTGCCTCTTTGCTTCATAATCTTGCTGTGGAATGATGATCCGCCTAATATTTCCTGCCTGGATTGGTTCTGGCAAAGAATCAATTGCAGGCCATGATGGAACCCCCAATGCCCTTGCATATAAATGCTGAGGTGCCACAGCCACCGGCTCCCTAACAGGGACTGGATTCACTGAACCAGGATCCAAGTACTCTCTCCCACCACCATCATCTTCCTCCTCATCACCAACTCCCCTACCCCCCAAATTGCCAGACACTCTCTCTCCTCTACTCATTTTTCTTTTAATGGTACAATGATCGTTCACCCCCTTCTTGCTCATATAACAAGGCCCCCCTTTTGGGAATCCCCCTGGCTTCTCGCTCATATAACGGTCCCTACTTTGGGAATTCCCTCTACTGGGTCATATCATAAGGCTCCCTTTGGCCCCCCTACTAGCTTATATAACAGGTCCCTCTCTAGTAATTCCTCATGTGTAGTCATATCCCAATTCAATGCTTAACATATGTTAGATAATTTTCCCAATTCATCAACTATGCCATGTATACATGTCCATTAGAAAATTTAAACATTTACATACCAGCAGTGTCCACATTCACATCAATTTTTTTTTCTTTTAATGAATAGAAATATATGAAAGGAAAAGAGAGAGAGAGAGAGAGAGCAAAAGCCTCAACAGCTACCCAAAGGCACAGTCCTCAACAAGGAATTCCAAGGGGTAAACAAAACAACTAACAAGAAGGATAAAACAAAAGCTAGAGGCAAGGAAATTACAATCAACCAAAATGGGAGAACAACAAAAATATGGGGAAGAAACAAGAAGAAGATCCCAAGCCAAGGTCCGATGGCTATTTCTAATAGATTCAAGACAAATTGTACTCTTGTGAAGGATTTTGATTCTGATCTCAAAAGAAATATCGCTTTAGATTTGCTCAGTTGTATGCGAGGAGGTAGTCCATCTCCTTTTATTTCTCTCCCACCAGATATGGTGAATAATGCACTAAAAGCAACTTACCAAGAATCACAGGAAGACTAAAAGATTTTGAAATCTACCTCCATTCTCCATCGAAAGAAAGATAACTCTAGGAACAAGCTAACATTTTCAAAGAATACCACCCCAAAATGACTTGAAAAAGGTAAAAGAGAAGAAAAATGCTCTACAATTTTCAAGAAATTCTAACAAAGGCAATGATTAGGAATAGATAGATTTCTATGAAGTAGAAACTCTTGGGTGAGGAGGGAGTTAGTCATAGCTCTCCAAGCAGTAAAGCGATGCCTAGGGATGGAAGAATTTTCACGCTCCACCTCCACTCACCTAAAGGCTGGTGACATGGACACACACACGTGTCCACAGTCCATCCATGATCCACGATGCAATACTTCAAGTTCATAAATATATGAAATAACTGTATGATCACATTGATAATAATAATCAAAATATACTCAATTAGTGATTTCTATTGATATTTACCAAATTTACCAAAAAAAATGTTTTTATAGTATTATCATAATTATAGTTATGCCCCTAGGGCTACATTTGATAAGTACAAAAAGAATCAAAAATAGAAGATGATACTCTCATCCTCAATGTGCTCCAAATGCACATTCGTCACATACGCAATTGTCCTCGTGCTTAGCTAGCTCATCGTCCTACAGGTCACCACCATAGAGAGTCGGCTCCTCAACCATAGACTCTAGATGGTTACCTGAATCAAGATCTAAAAATGGGGCAACAACGGGGGTGAGTTTCCATGAAGCCCAGTGAGGGGTACACACACACATTCATAACAATTCATGAAATGCAACAAGTATAAATGCCAAACCAAATCAATATGAATTTAGTTAAATGAATGCAATGACATGATCTGGATTATTAGCAAATAAACCTATTCAATAGATTCTAAGTCCATATTGGGTATCAATGCTACTACAACATACGCATTATCCCCTGTAGACACCAAATTGTGTCCCCCCTAGTGATGATGAATTATGGGCAATGATGAAACATGTATGCTCTCTTTCGGAAATAAATCAAATTTTTGGCACAAGTCCAGACTATCCAGGTTAATCCCAGTTATCCCAACCTAAAGCCTCTATGCAAGAACTAGCGGAGTACAATTGAGCGTAAGACTGGTTAGTAGTTCAACTTGATATTTTTAAAAATTGATGCGGGGAGGGTGACCAAAACTAGTCATTAAGACCTTTTCCATAATACAACAATCGAGCCTAGCATGTGCTCGATTCTCATATCATTAAAAAGTATTTGGAAATATGATTCCATTGATATCTTGTATGAAAAAAATGGATACCCAGATGTGTCGTATTATTTATCTCAATTTGAACCAGTTAAACCAGATGAAACCCAAACCAAATTAGACCAACCCAAACCAAACCAAAATAAAGCTAATAAGAACCACCTAAGTCTACTGCCACCTAGGTTACCGGTTAGTCGGCCACTCTATTACATTACACGGATCCTTCCCTTAAGAAATGGTGTCCAAGGAGATGGTAAGGCTTACCATCTCCCTGTAAGCTCTTACCCTATAAGAATTCTTCATGGATGTGTCATTTTACTATAAATAGGTGACCAGGGTCACCGTGAAAGAGGAGAGAGAAGTCCTGAGAGAGTGAATGCCCCAGAAACCCCTGCAAAACAAAACAAAAAAAGAGAGATAAAAAAAATACAAGAGTCTGGAAAATTTCAGAGGCGATCGTCCAAAGCTCGCTGAAGTTGACACCCTAGTCTGGAAGCCTTCCCCTATTTTTGGAAGCTCGCGTCATCCATTTCAAGTTTGTACAGAACCTCTGCTTAAATTTTTTGTAGTTGATTTCGATATTTTTAATATAGTGCGGAAGTGCTACCCGTATTCCCACAGCTAATTCCTATTTTAGGAATATAGTGAGGAATCCCTGTTCATATTCCCATAGCCAATTCCTGTTCTAGAAATATGGCAAGGAAGCACTGCCCGTATTTCTACCACTGATTCTTATTCTAAGAATATAGCATAGAAGCCCTGCCCGTATTTCCACAGCCGATTCCTATTCTAGGAATATAGTGTGGAAGCACTACCCAAATTCCCAAAACCAAAATCCATTTTTACACTATAGCACGGAAGTCCTATTAGATTTTTTGCCCAAGTGCCGAAAATTTTAATTTCTCCAAGAAAGTGGGAAGAATGTTATATCTTTACCCCTGAGTCGGGGAGAATTACCAAGAATTTCATTATATTTATCAGTTGTTTCATGTAAACTTTAAACAGTAATTTCATTTGTGTGCATGATACATATCCGATCTCTGCTTGCATTATTTTATGTGTTCCCCACATAAAATAATAATTTATTTTTATCATTTCATGCATTAATTTAAACATTTGTACATTAAATGATAGTCTACTTCAGCATTCGATGTGTTATCATATATGTTCCTCACATAAAATAACAGTCATAATCATCATTTCATGAGCCATCACACACATATGTAAATAAGTTAGTTGCATTTTCTATCATTTTATGTAAATTTTATCAATTTATGTGATTTTAATATAGATTATGTATTACTCCATGTGATACTTTAATAATTTTAGCAATCATTTCATGCAATTATATACATGTGTTACATTGTTTCATGTGATAAAGCTTCCATTGTTGGCTTAGACTATTAAAATTCTCAAGGGAGAATATTCAAAATCCATACATCTGATAAAAAGACTGGAAATTCCAAACGAGGTGGGTGGCTAACACCATTCCACACTCGTAACCTGACGCTAACCCCTATCTCTGAAATAGACCAAAATATGAAGTCAAGTTTGGGGGTTCCATCCTTTCACAAGAATCCCCTACTTGAGCTCGATCCCTCGATCGGAATTGGGCTCCACAATAGGGTTCTAGGCCCTGAATTCTAGATGGCGACTCCAAAATTCATGCTTTCCCCATCCCCTATAGTCGCTAGGCATGTTTGGAGACGTCACCCTGCAAGGCAGATAGGTGAGAGGAAATAAGCGGGAAAAAGAGAAGAGGAAATATTCCATAGAAAACCCCTAAAAGGGAATGAAGGAGGAAAAGGGGGTAGGGTTAACCCTCTCTCTCTCTCTCTCTCTCTCTCTCTCTCTCTCTCTCTCTCTCTCTCTCTCTCTCTCTCTCTCTCTCTCTCTCCATCCGATCCCAAATCCATTTTCCCTTACAGTGGTGACTCCATTGGGGACTGTCAAACTTTCTATACCAGAGGCTTACAATGAATGCTAGAATTTTCTCCGTCTCATCATTATTATATGCGAACTTGTCTGTATATTGCTTGCTAACTGCATCATGCATCGTGTTTAAAGTGAAATCAATTGACAAGGGTACTCCCTGTCGTGCCTGAACCCTTGAGGTAGTCAGCGCACGATATACTAAGTATTTTGAGATCAAATGATGCCCACTTCCTACATAAGAGTGCTCGAAGTGAAATTGGTTGATGAGGATAGTCGTCGATAGTTCAAAACCCTATAGGGTAGTAAAACATATCTTACCATTCTGAGATCAACTAATGGCCACTTTCTACGCTACATTGTGCACACACTCACTCATGAATACACCCACCCATGTTGTTAGCTGATTGAACCCATGTAATGTCATGGACAATCACCAGCGAAGCCACACCCCTTGATATAGTACCATCTAGTATATCAAAGGAACCACATACCCATGATTCTCTTTTAGCGATAGGTATATCGGTTCTATCAAGGGCAGCCTTATTCTGCCCCATAGCCTCACCCATTGCATTGCATCATGCAGGAACTAGACCATTAAACAACTAGGATACACCATAAACTGACTCAATAATTATTTGTGATTCAAGTTTGAATCCCTCTAGCCTATTTCATCTCGGATGAGATTTTCCCTATATATGTTTAAACCTGATATTGGGAATTGGGAGATGCAACTATATCAGTTTTGGTTCACGCAATCGTGCCTGTGGGGTGATTCCCACTTCAACACATTATATTAGCACGTGTTCCAAACCAATAATATTCCACATAACCAATCCAATAGTCAAGAATGATTATGTATTTTCATTTTATTGGGAGAAACAAAGTACCTACATGAAATCAACTATGAGGCTATTCTTGCATGAACCAACTTGTTTGTTTTTTCATATCATTATTTGTGTCTAACTTGGGCCCTCCTAATGAAAAAAAAAAGGGAGTATATATGTGTGTGAATATCAACTGAAGGTTGGGGCAAAGTTAGACACTTATTAGTGTGGGGAGTAATTCTGTTTGTGCATCATTCAAAATAAAAACTTTTAAAAATTTTAAGAAAATTAAATTCCTTTGTTTGGTCAGGCACGATTACGCATAAAAAAAATTCCCTGTTGTCTGTGTGGACCCATTAAGATTACCGTTTGGTCCGAGTGAGCCCTGAGAGATCCTTACCAACCATGGAACTTATTTTTCAACTCACTCCACCAAGTTTACCTATTCCAGTATCATCTGAACAATCGGTGAGTATGGATCTAGCTATTGGAAGTCAACCAGATGCTAAAGAGAAATAAAGAATAGATATGATGCAAATAGAGTTGGAAGAATTGCATTTTTTATTCAACCAGTTTATCAGTGCAAAGTAGCCTCAGCAATAGACTGAACCTATTTCAACTCCAGGAGAATAGGAGTGGACCAAGATGGGGTCCAATGCACCTCACACCATACCAAGGCTCGTGGTCGATGATGATGAAGAAGAAATCCGACCAAAGCTTCCAGCTGAACCCCCTAAAACTGAAAGGAAAAGAAAGATGAAGGAAAAATTAGAAAGACTTGAAAAACTATTGCAAAAGGGGAAGGCTATAGATGCTCAGGCCACAGAAACTAATGAGATGGTCATTTTCCTAGGAACTCAAATTTTAGAGAAATTTAAATGGAACACTAATAAGTTTAATAGTAAGGGTGATTCAAGGGTGCACTTGAAAGTCTTCATTAATATTTTTAGATCATAGGGATTTACTGAAGAACAAATGGGGCAAGCATTATTGCTTACTCTTTCAGGCTCAGCTCTTCGTTGGTTAACTCAGTTAGACCCCTCCCAGACTCGGAATTGGTCAATGATCATGAAAGCATTCACTAAGTAGTACTCTTACAACACTAAACTGGATATAACTCGACAAGAGTTAGAAATTGTCCGATAGACTCTAGGTGAGGGTTTCATTGAGTTTCTATTATGCTCGTGCCCTAACCTGGTCTAATTTGAACCGTTGTCATAGGTCTCAGACCAGAAGTGGAAAGTACCAAAGGGTTTTGGCTCGTGATAGCCCATTGTAAAAGGGGGAGAAGTGACCCCACTTGCTCGTGTATTGCTTGTCAATCTAACTGGAGGGGATTCAAGCCTTCCAACCTTAGATAGTAAGTGACCCAACACCCCACACTCAAATCCCAACACGTACAAAAATTTTTGGAGAACTATGCACACAACCTAGGGCAACCACTTGTGGACAGTAGGTAGTCAAGGCACAACACTGCCTTGCCCACCAGAAATAGCCTGGGATGAATTAGGTGGCATATTTTCGGTGGCCTAACAGGCTACAGGTTGGGTTCCGATGCCTGTGGACCCCACCACCCGTATCGTGAACACCCGAATGAGCACACACACTATCTTATATCTCCCCCATGACTTGTACCCCTTATGAATCTATGGAGGTGGACCCACATGCCCCGAACATGAGATTAACCTACTTAGACTGGACAAGGGCCAACCAAACATACCCTAAGGACACAACTTACTATAAAAGGAGGAGGGACTTCATTTCTCACTCCTCAATTGTCCAAAACATGGGAGAGGGAAAGAAGAGGAGAGAAAGGAAGAAAAGGAAGCAAAAGAAGAAGAAGGAGAAGGGAAGAACTCACCTTGGCTCCCAACTTCACATCCCGCTGTCGAAACCCTGCCGTAGGTAAGTGTCATCTCTCCTACCACTCTCTCTCTTTTTATTATCGCCTAACGAAGTTGGCCAAGAGGTGGACCATGAACCCAACACCTCTCGGAGCTTGGGTGAGTGTCATTTCACTCTCCTGGTATGATTGTCGAGCTCAAACCAAGCCTGGTGAGCTCTGATAACACTTGTGACCAAAGGACCATCTAAGGTTTTGATCTTTCGATCATCGTATCTCCCAAGTGGCCCCATGGAATCGAGATTTCTTTAGATTAAAATGAAGGTATGAACACCCTCTATAAACTCCGTGAAACAAACCTCGACGATTGGAATCGAGCCAAAAAGCTCTAAATCCGTGGGGATATTTTTGGAAACCCACCAAAAACAACCTGGGCTAAATCCGGTGGCATATTTTTGGTGAAGCCCAAGCTCATATGAGCTCTCTGCCAACCCTTTCAAAAATATAACTTTTATTTTCAGTGGGATTCCACCATATTTCCGGTGGACTTCCTTGGACTGTCAAGCTTGATAGTGCCTATGCCCTTTGGGTGCAACCCTTGTGGGACCCCTCTGATGCTCCCGACACATAATGACACTCGATTACCTTGTGCCTAGGATAGAGATACACATGTATCCCGAGGCCAGAATTGAGTTGATCATTCGATTAAAACACTTGGAACCCGATTCGACAGAACACAGTTGAGGTGAGGGATGGTTGACTTTTGTTTTCGGATTGTTTAATTATTTTAGAACTACTCACATGTGTTAGGATTTTCATATGATTATGTAATTGCTTAAGTGATTATGATGTTCTACAAGATGTTATATTATTTCATACTATATTGTTATTGAAATTGTAATTGTATGAAATGTATGTTGTGAGACAGAATCCGGTGTGGCTAAGGTGTTTCTGGTACTATGATTTTCGTATGGATGTTGCATTTATTATGTTGTGAGATAGAATCCGATATGGCTAAGGTGGTTCCAGTACCGTGATTGCCATATGGTTGTTGTATTCATGCATTGATTATGTGCATTAGATTAGATGTAGTCACCGAATACACTTTGTGGCCGATGGCAAATCTGGTATCGTGTACCCCGGGATTGCATTTGGAAATGGATATGCTTTATGACCGATGGTAATTCCAGTGTTGCATAGTCCATACTCAACTACTTTGTATGCTAGAATAGGTACATAGTCATGGGTTACACTTTGTGGCCGATGGTATTCTAGTATTGTATACTCCGAGACTATACTTGGAAATGGACCTACTTCGTGACCGATGGTAATTCTAATGTCGTGTGGTTCATACTAACTGTATCATTATGTAAGGCATGTAGGATATTGTGGTTAGGTGACATTTCCCATGCTACGTCTAGTTTCCAACAGGGGGTAAGGTGTTGGATAACCCAATAGTGGTATGTTCAATGAAACTTTCCAAAATGCCACACCCGCGGTCCGATGTGATTGTTGCCAGAGGTGGGAACTAATGCAGTGTGGCCGATGGTAATTCTGGTGTTGTGACTGCTAGGAGGGGGTTATCAGGAGTTTGTTGGGTGATCGACTGTCGCATTCTGGGAATGGCAGGCTCCTAATCACGACTAGGGTTTGTATCGTTGGGTGACTGTTGTACGACTGTCGGGCCCAGGGATACAACCTAATGTGTCATAGTAGCATTTACCAAACTTATTTGTATTGTTAGGTGGTTTAATAATCAAATGAATTACATCATTCGCATCATGGACCATATGTTAAATTTTTTTATTCATGTCATCATAGAATATTATATATGTGAATGATGTGCTTGGCTGTGCATGAACCCCACCCCTCACTAAGCAAGTTGGAAGTTCACCCCACATATATGCTACTTTTTAGATGATGATGCAGGTATAACAGTGCCATTGGGTGGTGACTCGACCTCGTCGGGGCCTGACTATGGCACAGATGACCGATGGATGCCAGAAGCCGAGGAGAATGATCAGGATTGTGCCTGTGACTACTATGCTTACGTGGCGCAATGAGATGCATGGATCTCTTTTGATTATTCTGATACTGACCTAGTGATTTTTACACTTTCGGGCTTATTATGTATAAGTCTTGAATTATTGTAATGGAACAACTTGGTTAAATATATATATGATATCATTAGATGATTCCCCATCTTAATTATGATTATGCTATTGGTTTGGTGTTGTGAGATTGTGAATGCTAAGGTACTACTATCAGAGATCTTGGTAGGTTGGTAAAGTGGGTAAGCATCTTACTCACACCACTGGTATTCCTACTGGTAAGTTGGGTTTACTGGAAGTGGGGTATGATAGCTTGGTATCAAAGCGGGATACTCTGCCATAAATCACAATCTACCTGAACCTTGATTTTAGGGATTGGGATCAAATTAAAAATCTCAAGACAACAAGTTATAGAAATTTCACAACTAAGAGACAAGTGTAGGTGTCAAATCCGTTTCATTATATATAAAGAGAAATGATTACATAAGCTTTACACCATTTTCTCAAAATAAAAATAATTTAAAGCAAGAAATCCTAACTGGCCTAACTTCTAGGAATTCAAATAACATAAGCAAATGATAGAAAATAAAATGTAACTAACATCTAAAACATCAGAACTGAAAATAAAGCCGGTTGTGCTAGAAAACATAAACATAGAAATCTTAAAACTACTACGCCATCCATATGCCACTACTCCTGAGGGTTGTTAGGATCTTGCTCCTGGTCTTGAGCCTGGTTTTGCACTTGCGTTCCAGCTTTAGCCACGAGAATCCCAAGGTACCGGATCATTGCCCCCACCTGCTTCTCCATGGTTCCCACCTTAGTGTCAAGAAGGCAGTAGCTACGGTCCACGCTGTCCAACCGATTGTCCATTCTCCTCAGGAGGTTGTTGGTGATATCTAAACGGGACATCACATCATTCAGAACATACCCCCTGGAGCCCCTAGAGGAGGATGCAGTTGTAGTACCCATAGCCCATGGGTCAAGTGTTGGAAACACCCCAGGAGGAGGCACGTGTAGAGGAGCAAGAGGGTTGGCACCTTCCTAACTACCTCCCGGCTGGTCCTCCACATCCATTGGTTGCCCCTCTTCCTCTTCTTCTGTCACCTCATCCATGTTGATTGTCATTTTCCTCAGGGACTCCTGGTTGAAGTCAAGGACATTGACCCCCAAACTCGCCTCATCATCCAGTTCCACCCCAAAATGACAAAAGACCTCAGTTAGGATCTGGCCATAGTAGAGGTTCTCGACCCTATGCGCTCCCACCTCAGACTTCACCACCATAGTCCACATCAATAGGAAAGGGAGACGAACCGGCCGCCCCATGTAGACACAATAGGTGACATAGGCTTATAGGATGGACTCCTCATCAAAGTGTCCATTGGTGGGGAGAATGTTCAGCTGAATGATCTGACACATGACCTTTGGAGTAGCCCAATAGTTGACAGTTAAGTGCCACCTAACTCCCTCCTCAGTGAGCATGTTGTTCATCTCTTGCTGGACTTCAAAATTTTGAAATCGTGGGATGGAATTCTAGGAGGGCAATAGGCTAGTACTCTTGCATTGGAGACCATCAGGATATCAGCCAACTCTACCATGCCAAAGGAGATGTTGATTCCCTTCACCCTCAAGGTGATCCACATCTCCTCGGTACCACGGTTCTCGTATCTCAGATTGCAGTAAAATAACTTCACAAGTTGTGGGTCATACATCATATTCGACTTTAGTATACGATACCACCCTATGGCATCAAAGCATTGGTGGATACGAAACCTTCAAAAATCCCTAATGTGCACATATTTTCCTGGATTGACATTCCAGTACTCAAAGCTCTCCCAACTGTCTTATACATCCATAATCTGGAACAACCGATGGTCGTATTGCACAACATCCAGACATGGTTACAAAATAAGGGTACCTAGGATTTTGGAAGTTCAAAACCTAAGTTAGAAGAGAATACCTAAAACAAAAGGGAAAATCCCAGAACCTAGGTCAGAGAAGAAGGAAAACTCACCATTGATGCGTAGATGACGACGATTGGTCCTACAATTGTGAGTAGAAGCTAGGGTATAGCTAGGGCAGACCTCTCTAGTCATTTTTCTCTCTTCTCCACAAGTTAGAGTAGGGTTTTGGTGAAAGAGGAGAGGGCCCAAGCCTATTTATAACATTTTTATGCCCACCGAAAACACTGGGCTAAACCCGGTGAGTGTTTCCAGTGGACAAAAATCTTGAATTTCAGCCTCTATTTTGGTCACCGAAAATATGACTGATATTTCTGGTGAACCAACCCATATTTCCTATGAAAAACCCCCTTGTTTCCAATGAACAAAAAAGGGCAATTTTCATTTTTATTTCTTTCCCTAATTACTTAAATTAGGTTCTAACTATGCATTTCTCGATCCTATGTTACCATGTGAGACCCTTATGCATATTCTAACCCTAAGGTGCTCCTTGTATACCCGAGTGGGACCCACTATGCATGTAAACCCTAACATGCTTATTTGCACATGTGTATGTGTGTGACTAACTAAGATTCCTCAACAGGAATACTTCATCTTGCTCTAATGAGTCACCTCCCTCTTTCCCTACACATAATCAAGGAAGATCACACAATGTACCACTGGCCCCACCCGTCCTCATAGCACAAGAAGTTACCAACATAATGGGCAACATGATGCGCGAGGTAGAAGAGAGACAAACTCAGTTTATGACCGGGATTGATACCTGGATGCAGGCTGCTATTGAGGCCCGGAATGCACCTCTCGCACCCCCTACTCCACCAGCACTAGCCCCAGTGCCAGCTGGCTCAACCACCCTTCAAACATCTGATGGTAGGCAAGGGCAAATGCTAGAGCAGGTACAGGGGTAATTTCAAGGACAAGTACCTAGACAAGTACAAGGGTAGGCCCAAGTGCACGTAGAAGGTTGGACTATCCTAACCAAAATGATAGAGAAGTTCCAAAGGCTGAGGCCCCCATACTTCTCCAATGTGACCCATGATCAATTGCTTCCCTCAAGATGGATTGGGGCTATGGAGAAAGTTTTTAAGTTGATGGACTACAATGATGAGCAGAAGATACTATGTGCTGGCTATCAATTGTAAAATAAAGTTGATGCTTGGTGGAGGGCTACTGAGCCCATTATAAGGGAAACTAACCCCACCCCCACTTGGGAAGACTTCAAGGAGACCTTTGTTTACTTCCTTGAGAGCTTTCGGGATAGAAGGGGGAGTGAGTTCTCCAATTTGGTGCAAGGGTCCCAATTAGTGCTAAAATACCAACAAACATATGAGGAGTTGTACTACTTTGCTCTAGAGAACATTCAAAATGATAGGGCCAAGGCCAGGAAGTTCAAAAAAGGGTTGAGGCAAAGCATCAGTTCTATTATGGTTGGGTTGAAGTTGCAGACATATGCTGAAGAGGTCCAAGTGTCCAAGTCCATTGAGGACCGATACAAGGACAATTTCTTAGCTTAGCAAGGAATGGGGAAGAGGCCCATGGTGTCCTTTGATTCTAGGGGAGCTAGAAAGCTCTCAAGGGGCCCTTATATCAACCCAACTCTAGTCCAATCAAGAAGGCCAGAGGCAAGTCAAGCCTCCCAGTCCTCCCGCTCCAGTGGTATGTCTCAATCTATGGGCTCAAGCCTTAGGTGCTTTCACTGTGACCAGCTAGGTCACTTAGCAAGGACATACCCCCACCATCGGCTGGGTGATACACCTATTCCCCAGCAGACATATGTAGCCAATAGGCCAGCACAGGCATAACATGGCTAGAGACCCTAGGGAAGGGTATTTGCCATGACAGTTAAGGATGCAGAAGCTACACTAGGTGTAGTAACAGGTACCTTATTAATATCATTGTTTCTTGCACATATGTTATTTGATTCAGAAGCATCCCAATATTCGTATCACCCACATTTGCAAGGAAGATGGAAATCCCACCCAAGAGCTTGAACCAATGCTTCATAGTGAGTACACCCATAGGAAGTGTGGTCGGTTTGAACTACGTGTGTGAACCGTGTCCGATGACCAAAAATGGACATGACTTGAACGCACACTTGATCGAGTTGGATATGACCGACTTTGATTTGATTATAGGAATGGACTAGTTGTCCGCTTACAGAGCCAGTGTGCTATGTGCAGAGAAGGTGATAATTTTCAGAACCCATGATAAGGGAGAATTTACTTTTGTAAAGGATAAGCTAAAGAAACACAAGAAGATTATTGTGTTAGCACTTTGGATGAGGAAGCTACTAGATCAAGGGTGTCAAGGCTACTTGGCATCTATGACAGATACTGAGATACAGGTCAGACCATTGACCAAATTGGATGTGGTAAGGAAATTTTCTAATGTATTTCTGTATGACTTGACAGGATTGCCATTGGATTGAGAGACAGAGTTTGTTATAGACCTAGTCCCCGGCTCGACACCAGTGCCAAAAGCTCCTTACTGCATAGCCCCCACAGAATTGAAGGAATTACAAGTGGACCTTTAGGATCTTCTAAAGAAGGGATTCATTAAACCTAGTGTGTCTCCATGGGGAGCATCGTTACTGTTCATCAAGAAGAAGGACGGAAGTATGAGATTGAGCATTGATTATCGGGAGCCTAATTTGCCAAGGATTGATGACCTATTCGATCAACTACAAGGTGCTAAGGTATTCTCCAAGATTGACCTTAGATCGGGCTACCACCAGCTTAGAATCAAGGATAGTGATATCAGCAAAACAGCTTTCAGATCTCGGTATGAACATTATGAGTTCTTGGTGATGTCATTTGGACTGACCAGCGCACTGGCTGCATTCATGGACTTGATGAATCTGGTATTTCAAGATGTCTTAGAAAAGTTTGTGATTGTGCTCATTGATGACATCTTGGTGTACTCCAAGAGTGCAGAGGAACATGCTGTTCACCTGAGGCTAGTACTGCAACGTCTGAGAGAAAAGCAACTCTACGCCAAATTTAGCAAGTGTGAATTCTAGCTTTCACAAGTGGCATTCCTAGGCCACATTGTCTTAGATAAGGGTATAGAGGTTGACCCAGGCAAGGTGAAGGCAGTTCTAGAGTGGGATACCCCCAAAAATGTGGCAAACATTTGTAGTTTTCTGGGATTGGTCGGATACTATAGGAGGTTTTTTAAGAACTCTCGCATTTCTGCACCAATGACTCAACTCACACATAAGGGTGTGAAATTTGAGTGGTCTAATGCTTGTGAAAAGCTTTTTAAGAAGCTAAGGCAAAAGTTAGTATCAGCTCCAGTCTTGACTATTCCGATCGGTACAGGTGGTATGGTTGTGTATTGTGATGCCTCAAAGCTGGGATTGGGTTGTGTGTTGATGCAGCATGGAAAGGTCATTGCATATGCATCCCGCCAACTGAAGAACTATGAGAAGAACTACCCCACCCATGACTTGAAATTCGTAGCAGTGATTTTTGCCTTGAAAATCTAGAGGCATTACTTATATGGTGAGAAGAATGAGATATACAATAACCACAAGAGCCTCAAGTACTTCTTCACCCAAAAGGAGCTCAATATGAGACAGAGGAGTTGGTTGGAATTGATGAAGGATTATGATAGTACTATCCACTATAACCCAGGGAAGGCCAATGTGGTAGTTGATGCACTTAGTTAGAAATCTCAGTCACTGACTCTTACATCACTAACCACCAATGAGCATCTCATAAAAGAGGTAAGGAAATTGGATTTGGGGCTACTAGTGGAAGGTGTCACATTGTCACTATCGGCATTGGTGGTACAACCTAGTCTAGTGGACAGAATTACTACAGCTCAGGGTATTGATGTAGAATTACAGAAATTGATAGCTGGCTATAAGGAGGGAAACTAGAAGGACCCAGCTTTCTCTATAACCGAAGGGGGGATTCTTAAGTTCAAAGGAAGGTTATGTGTGCCTAGTGATGGTGACTTGAGAGATACTGTTTTGAAGGAGGCACACAACTCTCCATACTCCATTCACCCCAACAGAACTAAAATGTGTAAGGACCTAAAGGATTCCTATTGGTGGAAGGAAATGAAGAATTACGTGGCCATGCATGTGTCTAGATGCCTCACATGCTAGCAAGTCAAGGCTGAAAGACAAAGGCCCCATGGTTTACTACAATCATTCCCATTTTCGGAGTGAAAATGGGAGAATATTACCATGGACTTCATCACAAGTTTACCCTGCACCAGCAAGGGTATGGATGCATTTGGGAAATGGTGGACCGCTTGACTAAGGCAGCTCACTTCATCCCAATTAAGGTCACCTTTCCATGGACAAGTTGGCCAAGTTGTATATTGACAACATCATCCGGTTGCAAGGTGTACCCGTTAGCATCATCTCTAATCGAGATCCCAGATTCACTTCCAAGTTCTGGACATGTGGGTAGAAGGCTATAGGCACACAAATAAACTTCAATACGACATTTCACCCACAGACCGATGGACAGTCGAACCTTGGAGGACCTACTTCGAGCATGTGCTTTGGATATGAGTTATAGTTAGGATGAGCACATTTCACTTCTTGAGTTCTCCTACAACAGTTATCAAGCCACCATAAATATGTTTCCGTTTGAAGGATAGTGTGGTAGGAAATTCTGGACTCATCTATATTGGGATGAAGTTGGTGAATGACACATTCTGGGTCTAGACTTGATATAGGCTACTAGTGAGAAGGTGGTTGTGATCAGAGAAGGAATCAAGGCAGCCTTGTCTAGGAAAAAGATTTATGTAGATGTCAGGAGGAAGCTTTTGGAGTTTGGTGTGGGAGATAAGGTTTTCTTACGAATCTCCCCAGTTAAAGGGGTAATGTGATTCTGCAAGAAAGAAAAACTGAGTCCTAGATTTATGGGACCTTATGATGTACTGGAGAGGATAGGATTGGTAGCATACATAGCCTTGCCACTAGAATTGGAAGGTACCCATAATGTCTTCCACATATCTATGCTGAGGAAGTACATACCTGACCCAACATATGTGCTTACCTACATACCCCGTGATTTGGATGGGGATTTTGCTTATACCGCATTTTCAGAGAAGATTGTTGACCGGAAGGACCACATCCTTCACAATAGTATTGTTTCATTTATCAAGGTGAAATGGATGAACCACCCGAAACAAGAAGCCTCTTGGGAGAGGGAAGAGGAGATGAAGAAGCAATATCCTGGGTATTTTAATTTACTAAGTACGTTCAATTTTGAGGACAAAATTTAGGAAGAGGAATTACTCAAAGTGTTAAAAGACAATAAGGAAGCCCTAGGTTGGACCATGGCTGACATCAAGGGTATAAGCCCTTTTATTGTGCAACATCATATACATCTTATGTTGGATTCCAAACCATGCACGGAACCCTAAAGAAGTGCTAATCCTGTGATGATGGAAGCCATTAAGAAAGTGATCCTAAAGTGCTTGGATCATAGAATAATTTGTCTTATTTCTGATAGCCAATGGGTAAGCCCAGTTCACGTAGTGGTGCCCAAGAAGTCTGGTGTTACTATAGTTCCCAATGCCAATAATGAACTAATTCCAACTCATGTCCAATCAGGGTGGAGTGTGTGTATAGACTATAGGAAACTTAATGCAACAACCTGGAAGGACCACTTCCCATTGCCATTCATTGACTAGATGTTAAAGAGGTTAGCTGGACATGAATACTATTTTTTCTTGATGGATATTCCGGTTATAACTAGATCCCAATTGATTTAGAGGACCAACATAAGACTACTTTTACATGCCTATATGGAACATTTGCTTACAGGCGTTTGCCCTTTGGGCTTTACAATGCCCATGCAATGTTCTAACGATGCATAATGAACATCTTTTCTAACATCGTCAAAAAATTCTTAGAGGTATTTATGAATGACTTTTTTATTCATGGGTATTCCTATTCTGAGTGTCTTCACCATCTTCCCCTAGTTTTGAAAAGGTGCAAATCTAAGAAATTGGTTTTGAATTGAGAGAAATGCCATTTTATGGTCAAATCTGGTATTGTTTTAGGCCATGTAGTATCCAAGGAGGGAATTAAGGTAGATAGAGCCAAAGTGGATTTAATTGATTATTTACCACCTCCTTAATCTGTTAAGGATGTCTGGTCTTTTATGGGGCATGCTGACTTCTACAGAAGGTTTATTAAGAACTTTAGTTAGTTAGCCCGACCTCTCATTGCACTACTTACTAAAGATCAAACTTTTGAGTTTTCTAAAGAGTGCCTAGAATCCTTCAAGCACCTTAAGAAGGAGTTGACCAATGCACCCATTGTTTAACCACCTATTTGGATTGAAGCTTTTTAACTGATGTCTGATGCTTCAAATTTTACTATAGAAGTGGTTTTGGTATCAAAGGATTAATAAGATGCCCACTGTCATTTACTATGCTAGTAGGACGCAAAATGATGCACAACTCAACTATACAACTACTGAAAAAGAATTCATAGCTATTATGTTTGTGATATAAAAGTTCCGATCTTACTTAGTTAGTTCACATGTGGTGGTTTACACTGATCATTTCGCTCTTAAATACCTTGTTCAGAAGAAGGATGCCAAAGCTTGTATCATTAGATGGGTTTCACTTTTTCAAGTGTTTGATTTGGAAATTAGGGATAAGAAAGGAAGCGAAAACCTAGTTGCAAACCATTTATCCTTGCTTTCCAATTCTTTGACTGTTGATTCTCCAGTTAATGAGCATTTTTCAGATGAACAGTTACTTGCAATGTCCAGTGAACCATGGTTTGCTGACATTGTCAACCTCTTAGTTTCGGGTGTGACCCTGGATCACTGGTCCACCCAAGATAGATATCGATTCCTTTCACAAGTTAAGCATTTCTTTTAGGACGATCTTTATCTTTTTAAAGTTTATCCTGACCAAATTATCAGACGTTGTGTGCCTGATCATGAGTAGCACTCAATTTTATCTTTTTGCCATGATCATGCATGTAATGGACACTTTAGACCTAAGAAGACTACCGCAAAGGTTCTCCAATACAAATTTTATTGGCCCACTCCTTTTATAGATGCTTTTAATTTTTGCAAGGCTTGTCTTGCTTGCCAGTCTTTCGGCCGTATCAATAAGAGGAACATGATGCTCCTCAACCCTATTCTGGTAGTTGAGATCTTTGATGTGTGGGACATAAAGTTCATGGGACCATTCCCTGATTACTTTGGGAATTTGTACACACTTTTGGTTGTTGATTATGTTTCTAAATGGATAGATTTACATAATTATAAATCTAATGACTACAAAGTGGTGGTCCAGTTTCTCAAAGAAAACATCTTTTCCTGCTTTGGTACACCACGTGCTATAATAAGTGATAAGGGTACTCATTTTTGTAATCGACCTTTTGAGGCCTTGATGAAAAAGTATGGGATGACCCATAAGTTATCTACCCCTTATCACCCCTAAACTAGTGGTCAAGTGGAGGTGTCTAATAAGCAGGTCAAACAAATCTTGAAAAAAACTATTAATCCCAACTGTAAGGATTGGTCCCTTAGGCTTACTGATGCATTGTGGGCCCATCGAACTATATTCAAGACTGACCTTGGTCAGTCTCCCTACCATCTAGTGTATAGGAAAGCATCTCACTTACTAGTTGAATTGGAGCATAAGGCCTTTTGGGCCATCAAGAAGCTCAACTTTGATTTGTCTGATGCGGGTATTCATCTTAGGCTCCAACTATCTAAGTTGGAGGAACTTAGGAATGATACGTATGAAAGTTCTAGGATTTACAAGGAAAAGACCAAAGCCTTCCATGATAAACGCATTCTACACAAATCTTTTACAATTGGTGATAAGGTCTTATTGTATAACTCTCAATTGCACCTTCCCTGGTAAGCTTAGATCCTGATGGGATGACCCATTCATTGCCCATAATGTATATCCCCATGGGGCTATGGAGATTATGAATCCAGGAACAGGGGTTATTTCAAAGGTTAATGGTTAGTGTTTAAAGTCGTTCCTCAACTTTCCTACTGCCACTAGTGAAGAGGCCATGGATCTCTATGAACCTCTTTACACTGATGACTAACTTTTAACCAAGTATGACCCCCTTGCATTGTCTCTGCTTTTAATTCTTTCCATGCATTGAGGACATTGCATGACTTAAGTGTGGGGGAGGAAAACCAGTTCTTTTTGTTTTTGCTTTTTTTCTCTTTGTTTGTGTTTGTTTTTCTTTTTGTTTTTTTAGCTTACTAAGGATGAAGTCATACCTTGGCTTTTGGCTAATGATCATACCTTCGGTTGCTTGATGTATGAAAATAAGAATTTTGATTAAGGTACCCATCTTGAATGCATAAAAACCCTGTTGAGTAAAAAGAAACAAGCCCGTGTCTTGAGATGGGACTCTCTTTTGAAAAATAAGAAACCCTTGTTTTACGATGTTGAATATGCAAGTTTGTGGTTCCTTGTACTCTTGATTTGGAGTTGAGACCTCTTTTTTTTTATTTGGCATGAGTTGACAAATACACAATTTTAAAAAAATTATGGAAAGAAAAAGTAGGAGTTGATTTCCTTAGAACTAGATAGGACATTGTGCCTCAGGAAGCGTGATGTCTTGATCGAAATTCTTAGGGAAAAAACTTCTAAAAGAACTTTAGCATCACTGTAATGTGGGCATATGCAAAAAGTGAAGCTACATAGTAACTTGGGTGTCTGGTGTTTGCTCCACCATGTCATATAGGCCAACAGTAGTGGAGTAGAATAAACTTTATTATGAAAAAAAAAGAGAAAGAAAACCACACAGCAGGAAAGTATGTACAAATGTCATCAATGCCTTGGCAACATGTTTGGTAACAAACACTCCGCCCCTTAGTCATTGGTTCCCTATTACTTCACAAGTGGTCTTGCCTTAAGATAAGGATGTTTTGGAAGAGACAAGGTGAGTTCCAAATTAAGAAATATGCTTGTGCATTAAATTGATATGGAGTAATAAAAATTCAAGTGTGGGGATCGCTAAATCAAGTGTAAGAGGAATTATCTTTGCTCCAGATCGGTATGGCCCTTACCTTTAGCCAAGGTTGGGATTTCATTTTTATTTTTAAATTTTGGGTGTATATTCATTACAAATACCCACGAGACACAACTCGTCCTCTAGGGGTGACCTAGTGGTTTAAAGGCTTGTTGCACATGCTAAATGCAACCATGATTCCTACGAAAGTGAGTTAGATTTTTTTTTTTTAACTTTTTATTCTTTTTGTTTTGCTGAGGACTAGTAAAGTCTAAGTGTGGGGGAATTCTGATGAGCAGATTTATGTGTGAAATATTAGGTAGTAAAGTATGCATTTTTACATATTTAGAATTGAGCTACCTTGGGTTTTACTCTCTTTTTGTAGGTTTTGTATTTTAAAGACCTTAAGAACTATCAAGCACTATATCTATATTTTTACACGTAAAGAGGTCCTGTTTCTTTTCATGACTACAAAGAGGACAAAATTCTGAGTAAGATGAATGTATTGCATTAAAAGTACACATTCGTTTAGACACCCGTACAAGTGATTATTCTTTTTGGGCCAAAAAAAGAATAATGGACCAGAACTTAACCGAGAAGCAGGCCAGCCCTTCTGCAGTTGTCCTAGGGGAATATTCTAGATGCCAACAAGATGGAGGGACCGACATGGGGCATTGAACACTCTCTCTCCTCTACTTTGGGCAATTCTCTCTTTTTGGAGATTTTATTAAGATTTTCTCTCTCCTATTTTCCACCTACTTAAAGCACCTAGGGCATGGATGAGATTTTCCATTAAATTAGAAGATTGGTCAAAGCAAAGCAAGAAAAATCACCAAAGGGGGGGTTTGTGCGCAAGTTTGAAGAGAGAGAAAAAAGGGAAACAAAAAGAAAAATCGTGGGAGACCTTTTCTCCCCTACTTTCTTTCCTATTTTCTCTCTTCTCTCTCCTCCACCTCACAAACAATCCAAGAGGGGCCCACACTCGGGCGTTCTTCCCTTTTCTCCCCAATTTTCTCTCATTTTTCTCTTCTCTCCTCCCTCTATCTCATCACCCAAATCATTGGATTCTCTCCCCTATCTCCATTCTCTCCTCTCTTTTTTTTTTCTCTTCTTTCTTATTTCCATCTCATCACATGATCCTAGAGGATACCTTTGGACCATCCTGTCCTCTCTCCACTCTCCTACTTCCTATTTTATCTCTACCTCCCCAGTCCCTATATAAGAGAGTCGACCAAAGGGGGAGAGGGCACAATTATTTTTTAGGGTTTTCTCTCTTTCTCTTCTTCTCCTAGTTTTCATTATGCTCTCTTTTTAGTTCTTTATTTTTTCTTTAAACACTTTTATAATTTGGTTTCAATAAATTAATGCAAAGTCTTTTATGTTTATTGTTTATGCAATTCAAGTTATTCGAAGGTGTAATAATTTTAATTTCTAGTTCTAGGCTTAGTTCTAGGTGACAAGAACAAGCTGTGGAGCATCTCTTTCAAGTTCAGTTTTTCTCTTCTAGATTTTTTTTCTCTAGGTCCAGCAATTTCATATTTGTTTCATTTCAGATCTGATTTTTAGGGCTGGTAGTATCTTAAATCTATCAAGTTTTCAGTTCAAGGATTGAAGTTCAGGTTGGTAGGCTTTTTCATAAGTCTTCTCTCCCCCACTCTCATTCCCTCTTCTTGCTACCCATTCATTCTTAATTTAGGATTTAAATTTCAGTTTTTACTTTGATGCTTCCCTTTCCCCCAAGGTCCTTGGCTAGATGCATTTTTTGGCTTTGCCCCTCTCTTGCTATGGAACCATCATTTTATTGCCTTTACTTTCAGTTATTTACTTTCAGTCATTTACTTTTCCTCCCTTCTCCTAAAGCTAAGTAGAGCAGCCCTTGTAAGAGTAACTCTCTAGTCAAGTAGGGAAGTTTATATTATTTATTGTGCATCCCTTGGGCTAAGTAGAGAAACCTACTTATGTGCCTCTCTCTGGCTTTGTCCCCTTTATTTGCACTTTTCTTTACTTTTCAGCACTTTTACTTTCAATTATTTTCTTTTTAATTGCGTGGTTTAAGTATTTAAATTCCTAGAAGACGAATGGTTAGGGTTAGATGTGAATGGTTAGGTTGATCAATTTTTATTGCAATTTCAAAAATTTTCCTAGATGTGTTGGTTAGGACACTTTTAGATGCATCTATGTTAGGACGGTAGTTAGAAGTAGTTCACCATAATCAATCGTTACACTTTCGCATTACTAAAAGAAGCTAAAAATAAAGTGGGTGATCTCCTTATATTCGAACTGTTAGCTACACTAATCCGTATGCTCACGATGACTTTTAAAATTTGAACATTGCTCCTTTTAAAGTGCCATTTTCTTGAATATAAATGACACGCATAAATTTAAAAAAGAAAAAGGAGAATTATTCAGACTTTATATTCCAATTCAAAAAAAAAAAAAAATGGCTTGATATTACACCATAGCTTTGTTAGCTACTCAAAATATTCTAACACCCAAACCTCTTTTTTTCTTTTGTTTACATAAGAAAATCCATTTAATAGTAATAGCACGAGAAATATCTAGATCCACAATCTAGAAAAATTCCACATTAACTTATTGATTTCATCAAAAGAATGTTGAAGCCATAAATAAATTGCAAATTAAATAATTTTACTTAACAAGAGTAAAATAGTTAGTGTGGACTGCAAATGGGCGGAACCGATTTAGGAGATGTCAATATAGTAGACATCTGTATATACGACTGAAGTCTTCTCTTTCTTCCATCAGTGACTTACCTAAAGATCCTAGCAAAAGCTTTGTAAGATATTTTTCAGGGTCTATGTTTCCAAGAATGTAAATCTATGTATGTTCTCAAATTCTTATTACCATTAAGGTAAAAGAACGCTCCCTAATTAGTAAGTCTATGTTATCCCTTCTTCTACGAGGGGCTAATGGATAAGGACCTCTTAGGTTAAAGGGGAAGGTTCTTTGAGCCACCGAATGAGGATACACTAGCATTATTTCTCTCTATATCTTTCCTCTTTACATGAAATGACCTTGTTGCCTTCCTATATGCGAAATTGTTTTAGCACACCACACTAGTATGCTCCTTTATGTTGATGAACCTTTTCGGAATGCCACTCCTACTGTACGATATGATTTTTGCCAAGGCCAAAACTAACCTAGCATAGCCGATGTGTTATTTCTGGTGTTGTGGCTGCCAAGGGGTTATTAAGGGTTTGCTGAGTGAACAATAGCTTCTAATCATGACTAAGGTTTGTATCGTTGGATTCCCAATGTGCAATTTTTGGGGCTAGGGATACTGGATAATGCATTATAGTAGCATGAAACCGACTTCGTTATGTGGTTAAATTAAAATGAATTGTATCATCCTCGCATCATGGCTTATTTGTGTTTGCTTGTGTGAACTCCATAACTCACTGAGCTAGTTGGAGCTCACACCATGTGTGTGTTTTTTTTAGATGATGATGCAGGTACCATAGTGCCTATGAGTAGTGATACTTCTTCCTATATGGCGGTGACTAGTGGACACCAGAGGCCGAAGCGAATGAGATGGGTTGTGTCTGTGATAGTGCCCATACAACATTGTGAGCTGAGATTGACACTGCCGCCATCACCTTTCTTTTTGCTTATTTTTTATGTTGTTTTTTTATGGTATTAAATGTCATTATGTCTTGGGAATTATAATTCGGATAAATTTGTTATGATTATATTTCACTTATATTTCCTTGATAATTGAGACTTATTCTTAAACTATTCTACTGCAATGTTTGTAGATTGTTCCAGTTTGGTGGTTGTGACAATTAAGATACTGCTATTAGAGATTCTGGTAGAGATTTTTTATGGGTAAGTGTCCTAATTGCGAGTCTCGGTTGACACTAAGAAGGGGGTGAATCAATATACCAATTCTTTTCCTTTTTTCAATGGTGCACATTGATAAGGCAATCACTCTTGGTTCTGTAGCTTATACAAACAATCGTGTACACACCCAACCTTTCATTATGGGCACTTCCAGGTATGTACACCCATTCTGCAACACACACCACTTCAAATCTAATAAAACAACAATAAAGCAGTCACACCCAGAACATAGACGTTTTTATGAGGTTCGGAAAATTCCCTACGTCACTGCAGTAGTGCCTATAAAGGCTTCTAATCTACTCAATACACTACATTGCACTTACAGTTGGGAGCACCCACACCCAGGTTTTTCCCAACATAGAATTAGGACACTTAGTACTAATATAAGTGACAGCATTCACTATCAAGTTCACCCAACATAGAACTAGGAGGGCACATGCTGTGCCAATACAAGTATCAACACACACTGTTAAGGAGCACCCGCCACTGGTGTCTAGCACCCACTGAACACCCTTAACAGATAATAAAGTGAATTATGGGATTATACAAATTTGCCCTATAATGCAGCTTAGGCTAGTTTAGGATTTCAACATACACAACCACTTAGCTAGTATACATACAAATACAAAAACATAAATGAAACATGATCAATATAGTAATGCTTACAACCCTGCTTTGTCTCAATTCTTGCTATATTGAGAAGCTTTGGTAGGCTATGGAGCTTCACTAGAGGTACACTAGCAGTGTGGCAACCTCACTCTTCATCCTTTTTTTTTTTTTTTTTCCTTTTCTTTCATTTCTTTCCTTTCCTCAGTTATAGAAGCTCTCAATGGATTCTTTAATGGGATAAGCTCAACATATCACTTTTATTGCACAAAGAGAAGCTTTAAAGCATCAATGGTATTTTCCCTTTTTATTCTTTCCTTCGTTGTAGTGACTTCTAAGTATTCAACAATGGCTCAGGTATACTCATTCTCTATCTCTTTCTCCTCTTCTTGTATTTCTTGTAGAGACAACATTAGCAACAATATGCTCAACAACAACCTCTAATCTCCATTAATGGTGTTTTTTGCACTTCAAATATGCAACTACACATTCGAAGTGCTCAAAGAGAAGGTAGACCTCCATTATTCTTCAATAGAATGGGGGGAACACAAACCCCTTTCTCTTTTCTCATTATTCTTGGCACACATTCAATAGAGCATCATCATAACACAACTACCATATTGAGCTTGCTCTAATAAAGCACATAAAGCTCATTCAATTCCTTCTACTTCAAAGCACAAAGGTACTCAAACCTTAACCGTCTTCTCTCTCCTTTTCTTTTTTCTTAGTTTGAAATCAATAAAATATTAAACCTTCTCAAACCCCCATTAATGGAGTAAATAAAACTCCCATCAGGCAACAAAACTTATTCAAGGTTCTACCAACAAGGGGGAGCTCCCTCACACAAAATTATGGGTTTCTTCACATCTTAGCTATGTTTTTATCCTTCCAATAGATAGAGCATGAAAAAAAAAAATAAGAAAGTCACAACTTGAATGGGCTAATTTGACCTTGTGGATCAAAAGTTATGGCCATTTGAAGTTGGCCAATGATAAATCCCCAAAAGGAATCTATCAGGGTAGTGTAGGGTGCGCTGGCGGTGTGAGGGGGTGTGGGGTGCATCTCAGCCGTCAGATTAGGCCTTAAAAGGTGCCTTAGATCTTGTCCATTGGATCTATCCAACAGTCTTTTAATCTTGACCATAGGATCAGAATGGGTACTAACACAATGACATAAGCTGATGTCATCATAGAAGCGTTGTCACAACCCGCTCCAAGTAATACTTAGGAATTTTAGCGGTGTGAGTAAGATGCTTACCCGTCTTACACCTCTACTAGGATCTCTGATAACAGTACCTTAACATTTACAATCTCACACACCGAACCAAACAATTTACAATAGAATCAGAGTATATTATAACGGAATCATAACTTAAAATGGGGAATCATCTCATGATACTGTATATCCATAACCAAGTTATTCTTTTTCAAATATCCAAGACTTATAAATAATAAGCCCAAAAAAAATACCATTCACAATTCGGTATCAAAATAACAATAAGACACCCAACCACTCAAAGTGCCGCATAAGCACAGGTGTCACATGCACAGTCTTGGTCATGCTCTTTGCCTTTGGCATCCACCAATTAGTCACTCTGTACTATGGTCCGGAGGAAGTAGAGTCATAACCCAAAGGCACCACTGTACCTACATCATCATCTAAAAAGCAACATATACATGGGGTGAGCTTCCAACTAGCTCAATGAGGGGGTGGGGTTCATGCACACCCAATTCACATATACATACTATCCATGATGACATGAGTGTAGATGTCACACCCCGTTCACACAGAACCGGACTAGTGACAGGGTTAACTCCGGTTAACCCAAACCTGCCAGGATTATCTGATACAGTATCCAACCATAGCATACACACAACTAAGAAAATGTTCAATAGTTCAGCGGAAGACTTAATTTATCTGTAAATATCCCCGATATACTTGATACCCAAATTGTAATACATAGTTAAGTACATGTGGGCCCGCAGGCATGATATTTACACAAAAAGAATACAATTTAAATATCAAGTACACAAAAGGGGTCACCAAAAGAATCAAAAAGTAACCCTGTATGGAATCACTGCTGTGGTCCCACAATACAACCCTCGCACGTACAATCCATGTTGTGCTCATATTCCTCGGGGACCCACCAATCCTCCTCGGGGAATTCCACTGTGGGGCCCGACCCTTGATCCTCAGGCTGGTGACCTGCAAAATCATCTAAAAGAGGTGCACACGTGGGATGAGCTCACAAGCTCAGTAAGTGAAAAGGAGGACCACACAACTGTCCACACAACAATCACAATCATATGCACTATATGCTATGCAATCCATTTTTTCATCACATCCACCGAAACAACATTACTAAGTCTTTGGTTTAGTGCTACTACAACCACAGTGTGCATATACTCTGGGTACGAGCCGCGAACTCCATCCCGCGATACGCCCATAGGGCTGTCGGAGAAGGCCCACCGTGAGTACTCGAAAAAGTAAAGTATGCCGACCACCGACTCTCAACATAAAAGTAAATGATAGAAAATAAAGGTGTTGACTCCAGCAATTTAAAAGCAGTACGATTGACCCTCTTGAATATACCACCAGGGTTACCGATTGTCCTAATGACCAGCCGGGCGTATATCTAACTACCACAGTGACCCGACAACTGCGACCACTGCTTCCCCCCAAAGGGTAACCCAACACCTCAACCCCTGTTAGGAAGGGTCGTAGCACGGGAGGATGATAATCCTAAACCGCATGCTCCTATATGACATAGTACGATTGCATAGTGCCTCCGCGTCCCATTCCACGGGCCACCAATGCACTCATTTCCAAGCTGACTACAAAATCTAGTCTATTAATGGATTATGCACAATGATGTCATCATTCATCATTTGACATTGAGAAAATAAACATAACACACAAGTCATAATAATATGAGGATGGCTAAGTTACACAAAGTTTGCATGATGACATGAATAGTCTAGATACAATTAAATGAATTCCAAAAAAGCCTTAAAATAAGGCCAAACGTCCTCTCTCCACTTACTTGTAGTGTACAAAGACTCACGCCCGGTACGGGTGAGATCCGGTGTGAGAAGCGTAAGTTTTGGTGAACCTATCATAAGTGAATGGGGTTACCATTTCATCACTTTGAGGTCAAAACTAATAATATTTGATGACAAAATCATGTTTAGAATCCTAAAAGAAGGTCGCACGTCCGTTTTGGTTCCATTCGGACGTAAAAATCACGCCGGGAGCCACTCAGGTGGGTCAGACAGCCCACCTGTCATGACCCACCGGTCAGGACCGGTGGGTAGGTCGACCCACCGCTCCTGACCCACCAGTCGGCCCACCGGTAGGGCCCGCCAGTTGGCCTCGAGGCCCTGTCCTCTCAGGTGGGTGCTCTCAGGCGGGCCATTTGGCCCACCGGTCTTGGCGGGAAAATGCCATTTTTCCCCTAAACCTTCCCCAACCTTTGGGGAATCAAACGGGGCTTTTCCAAATCCATTCTCCACACATTCAAGGTCGCATAAGATGGTTCTAACCTAGATCTAGGTTAGATTTAAGGAATGGAAGCCATCTTACCTTCTTTGCTCAATAACTCTTTCAAAAACCCCAAAATCACCTCAAATTACCAATGCTCCTCCAACCGTGGAAACACTTCTTCAAATCCTTCAAAATCAACACATAAACCATCTATTAAACCTTAGATTCATCATCTCAAGGGGAATCTACAAGACCTCAAGAAACTCTACCCAAATCAAGGGTTTCATTTGGGTTTGGTGAAAGTTTAAGAACATGGCCATCGCTCACCTCTAAACGTAGATCTCATGTTGGGGATCACTCTCCCAGCATCGGAATGGGAAGATCAAGCCTTGGCGCCGCTTAAATCCATTCCTTCTTCCTCTTCCTCCCCTTTCTTCTTCTCCGTTCTCTTTTCTCCTTCCTTCTCTCTCCTCTTTACTCTTTTCACCAAACACCCGAATGTCATAAATGAGAAAAGGGAAAACTCATAAATGATATTTATACTTCCTAAAATAACTAAGTAACCACATGGGTGGGTCACTCAGGTGGGTGGATGCGCCCACCTGTGACCACCCACCTGAGGGCCGAAAATTGGCCAACAAGTGGGATTTTGATGGGATTCGACTCTCGGCATGAATCTCACTCTCGGCATAAGGTATATTGTACATATGAACTTTAGAGTACGGCTACATACCTGCTTCATCCGTACATGGTCATATGATATGTGCATGTACACGGCTTGGGTACACCCATCTCCTCTGGCACTGACTCGGACTTGTCCAGCCAACTGGTGTTCAAAGTTACCCTTGCCATCATGGTCCATAAGGAACCCGCCTTAACCCTCTCCGGTTCGGGTCCTGCATGGTTAAACCGAGTCAACCGTGAAATTAGACCAGGTTTAAAAAGTAGGGTATCACAGTAGAAATAAACACATAGTCCACGATGCAAATGATGCAATTCATTTGATTATTAAACCACCGGACATACAACTAAGTCGGGTAAATGCTACTACAACAGATTAGGCTATATCCCTGGTCCCAGAACTCGCATATTGGTCACCCAACAATACAAACCCTAGTCGTGATTAGGAGCCTGTCAGTCCTGGAATGCAACCATCGATCACCCAGCAAACCCCTGAAAACCCCCTACTAGTAGTCATGGCATCGGAATCACCATCGGCCACTACGGACTAATTCTCGCCTCTGGCAACAATCACATCATACTGTGGGAATGGCATTCCGAAAAGGTTCATCAAACATACCACCACTAGGTTATCTAACACCTTACCCCCTATTGACAAGGGGACTTAGTATAGTGTCACACCCTGCCTCCACTCACCTGAAGGCTAGTGATATGGACACGCACACGTGTCCACAATCCATTCAAGATCCACGATGCAATACTTTAAGAACATAAAATTATGAAATGATTCTATGATCATAAGATAATAATAAGAGTTAAATATACATGACTGGTGGAGTCTAATAATATTTATCATATATACCAAAATGTTTTCGCAGTGAAATATTAATTACATATATGCCTCTAGGGCTACATTTAATATTTAAATGAAAGGATCAAAAGGGAAGATGATAATCTCATCCTTCATATACTCCGAAAGCACAATAATCGCATACACAGCCATCCTTGTGTATGACCAACTCCTCGTCCCAGAGGTCACCTCCGTAGAGGGCGGTCTCTGAAAGGTTTCATGAATCCACATCTAAAAAGGGGGCAACAACGGGGGTGAGTTTCCACGAAGCCTAGTGAGGGGTGCACACAAACATCCACAACAAATCATGAAATAAAAAAATGTAAATGCCCAACCAAACCAATATGAATGCAATGCCATGATCCAGATTATTAGCAAACAAACCTAATCAGCAGATTCTAAGTCCATAATGGGTATTAGTGCTACTACAACATAGGTTGTAACCCTAGTCATGAATGTACGTTATTAGTCCCCAATGATATAAACTAGTTGCGAGTCACAAGCATACCAGTCCTTACATGGATTCTTCGATACCCGGTAAGCCTCTATTAATAATCCCCCATAATACCACTACATCGAATCCAACTTCGCATATGAGGCATACCCACCACTGAATCCAATATCACGTGAGGGTTTGTCATGACGCTGACATCTACGTACCTTAGTCACCAAAAATCATCCCTAAACTCGGACCATCGAATAGTAGGATTAGCCAATACGTAAACCCCTATTGGCAAGGGTTGTAGCACCAGGGTGATTATCCTAACCCAATGTATTCTAACTTGCCACATCACATTACAATCACACTCACACACCCCGTGGGCATACAGTGCCAGAACCAACCTTCGGCCACCCTGTACCCAACACTCACACACCATGAGCATGCAGTGCCGGAACCAACCTTAGGCCACCCTGCACCCCAATCTCTGCAACACACACTCACACACACACACATTCACCCTGGGGATGCAGTGCTGGAACCCAACCTTCGACTACCCTACATCCCAGTCACACACACACACACTCCAGTCATAACTACTATCATTATGTAACATACACGTCCAACACAAGTAACAAGTTTATAATATGAAATTAACATGCTCATTAACATATGCATCATAATATAAACATTCCATAAAATAAAATCACATAAATCCCCTCGCATCAAGTCCTAGGTGACGATGGACAGCCAATGGCCTCGTGTCACGTTGTCTCTTCATCTCTTGGCTATACTCCTAGGATATATAAGATTTTTAAGAAAATAAATCACCCATACAGAAATGAGACCCTAGGCACATGTTCTAGCTTCATGTGCCTATTTCTTTTTTCTTTGAAATCGTTCTCAAATTGGGGGTCTTACGACTATAGGCTGATTTATACGTGGGGGACTTACGTGGGGGACTTAGATTAAGTGTAATCAATGGATTGGTTAAGATGGGTTTACACAATGCACCCAAATTCCCCAAAGTTCAAGTCGCGACTAATCTAAATTTTGGAATTTCGGTTGAGGGTGTATGTGGTGACCACTAATGGGTTATGTGGTCACCCTAATCCACTATACCTATTTTTAATTTCATTTTACCCAACCAAATTTTTGGTTTGAATGGTGGGGTATATAGGGTTTGAGCAAAACCTACCATTTTTAGGGTTTAGTTACCCAAATTAGGGATTTCACTAGGGAGGGTTCATGGACTCATATTGATCCATCAATCTTGGTAGGATGGGTCTCTTGCACTAAACCTCCCTCCCAATTTGTAGTTTTGACAAGTGGAAATGTGGATTTTAGTAAATTTTCCTATTTCTAGGTTTTGTGTTGCTCAAATTAAGGATTTTTGATGGGGCTTCCTATGGAGGAGGTTTATGCACCCAATGTGAGTGGAAAAACTTGCTAGCTAGTTCCCCACACCGAATCCCCAAACCAATTCGTTCATAGGGCTTGTGGGTAGGGAGATTCGGTTGGGGTGATTCTCCAATAGCTCAATAGAAAGGGAAAAGAGTAAGAAGAGAGAGACGTGTGTGTGTGGAGAGGGGTAGAGAATGGTTTGACCTTACTTGGTAGGAAACCCTTGCTTTGTCCTCCCTTTTTCTTCTCCTTCTTCTTCTCTTTTCTCCCTTCTTTTGCTTTTAGGTTGGTAGAAATGAAAAGAATGGTAAGAGTCTCTATTTATAGTCACTTAAGATAACTAAGGACTGTTTGGAAAAATAATGGGTTTCTACCCTTTACCAGTTTAAATTCAAATTTGGGATAATGGGCCCATCTTGGGGTGTCCCAATATATTAATCTATTTCTAATTATGTTTTTCCATCCTTGGGATTGGGTTTGAGTTACCCGGGTGTGAGGACCTGGGTCCCACGGCCAAATAACCCGGTTTTAACCGGTATTTTCACTTTTAAGGTTTGAGGATCTTCTCGTGAAGTGTGAGGGCTTGACTAATATTTTCTTCTGTGCCTAGAACCCCTTCCAATTTTTTAAGCATGAGTAGGAGGTGCAAGTGGGGTCATCCTTCCTTTCCCGAAAAAATACGGCTGCTACCCATATGTACGTTTAAAAAGGAATTTTAGTGCATCGGTATAAGATCCCCCCAACCTTACAAGAAATTTTGTCCCCTAAATTTGATGTACCTAGTAATCTGAACATTTGAGGATATCTCTCCTTCATCTCATCTTCGCATTCCCAAGAAGCTTCTTGTTTAGAGTGATTCCTCCACTTGACTAGTACATAAGAAACAGTCTGATTGCAAAGAATGTGGTCTTTTTGGTCAATGAGTTCTTCTGTCTGTTCTACATACGTCAAATCAGTGTCAAACTCCAAGGGTATATGTTTCAAAATGTGAGTTGGATCGGAAATGTACTTCTTGAGCATGGACACATGGAACACATTATGAGCTCCTTCCAGCTCAAGTGGCATGGCAATGTGGTAAGCTACTGTTCTGACTCGGCCCAATATCTCATAAGGTCCCATGTATCGAGGACTTAGCTTTCCCTTCTTTCTGAATCTCTTCACTCCTCTCATCGGTGAGACTTTTAGAAAAATTTTATCCCCCTCCTCAAACTCTAGGTGCTTCTGTCTAACATCAATATAGCTTTTCTGTCTTGACTGAGCTACCTTAATCCTTTCCCTGATTACATCCACTTTCTCACAAGTGGCTTGGATCAGTTTCGGGCCTAGGATCCTTCTTTCTCCAACTTCATCCCAATACAAAGGTGTTCTGCACTTCTTACCATACTGGGCTTCATAGGGTGCCATGCCCATAGTAGCATGGTAGCTATTGATGTAGGAGAACTCTATGAGTGACAACTGCTCATCCCAACTATAGCTCATGTCCAGCACACAAGCCCGTAACATATCTTCCAAAGTCTATATGGTCCTCTCTGACTGTTCGTCTATTTGTGGATGGAAGGCTGTGCTGAAGTTCAGTTGCATCCCCATTGTTGTCTGTAAACACTTCCAGAACTTAGAGGTGAATCTTGAATCATGATCAAAGACAATACTAACTGGTACTCCATGCAGTTGGACAATATTGTCAATGTACAGCTAAGACAAATTCTCCATAGGATAAGTAATCTTCATAGGAATGAAGTGGGCTACTTTGGTTAGCCGGTCTACAATTACCAAGATTATGTCATTCACCTTCTGATTACGTGGCAATCCTGAAACAAAGTCCATGGGGATGTTTTCCCATTTCCATTCTGGTACAGGTAGGGGTTGTAGCAATCCATGTGGCCTTTGTCTTTCAGCTTTGATTTTTTGACAATTCAAGCACTTGGCTATGTGAGAGGCTACATCGGCTTTCATGCTGCTCCACCAATAGAACTTCTTTAAGTCCTTGTACATTTTTGTATTACCTAGATGGATTGAGTAGGCTGAACTGTGAGCTTCTCTCAATATCAGTTCTCTCATTTTTTTTCATCCTTTGGTACACAAAGCCTATCCTTGAACTTGAGGACTCCATCTTCAGTCAACTTGAAGTCCAAGTCCTTTTGACTTCCTTCCTTGATATCATTTACTATCTTCTGAAGACCTTCATCTAATACTTGGGCAGCTTGGATTTTCTCTATGAATGATGGTTGTATCATAAGTGCAGCCAAAGTCACTGTCAACTCATTTAGTAATAGTTCTAAGTCCATTTTTCTAGCTTCTTCAATAAGTTGTTCATTCATAGTCAAGGTTGCTAGGGATAAAGTCTGGGATTTCCTACTCAATGCATCAGCCACAGCATTGGCCTTCCCTGGATGGTAATGGATGGTGCAATCATAATCTTTCATCAGCTCCAACCATCTCCTCTGTCTCATATTCAATTCTTTGTGGGAGTATTTTAGAATTTTATGATCATTGTAGATCTCACTCTTTTCATTGTATAAGAAGTGCCTCTAGATCTTCAAGGCAAAGATTACCACTGCTAGCTCTAAGTCATGAGTGGGGTAATTCTTTTCATAGTCATTTAGCTGTCGAGATGCATATGCTACAACTTTTCCATTTTGCATCAATACATAATCTAGGCCCAATTTAGATGCATCACTATATACCACCACACCTATTTTGCCTTCTGGAATAGTGAGTACTAGAGCTGTTACTAATTTCTGCTTCAATTCCTGGAAACTTTCTTCACATTCCTTGGACCAGTCAAATTTCACTCCTTTCCTTATCAGTCGGGTCATAGGGGCAAAAATGCGTGAGAAATTCCCTATAAACCTTCTGTAGTATCCTGCTAATCCTAGGAAGCTACAGATTTCATCGACATTCTTGGGGGCCTCCCAATCCACTATAGCCATCTCCTTTCCAGGATCAACTTCAATGCCCTTCTCTAAGACAACATGCCCTAAAAAATGTACTTGAGCAAACCAAAATTCACATTTGCTGAATTTTGCATACAATTGCTTCTCTATTAACCTCTGTAATGTTAATCCCAAGTGGATAGCATGCTCGTCTTTACTCCTTGAGTATATCATGATCCCGTCAATGAATACGATGAAAAAGTTGTCTAACATGTTGTGGAAAACTTTGTTCATCAGCTCCATGAACACTGTAGGTGCATTGGTTAACCCAAATGGCATAACTAGGAACTTGTAGTGTCCATAACGAACCCTGAAAACTGTCTTCTTGATATCACATTCTCTGATCTTGAGTTAATGATTCTCAGATTTGAGGACAATCTTGGAGAATGTAGTTGCACCTTGCAACTAGTCAAAAAGATCATCAATTCTGAGCAATGGATACTAGTTCTTGATAGTCAACTTATTAAGTTCCTGGTAGTCTATGCACATTCTCATACTCCCATCCTTCTTCTTGACAAAGAGTACCGGTGCTTCCCATGGGGACACACTAGGTCGGATGAACCCTTTCTCCAATAAATCTTGTAATTGTTCTTTTAACTTCTTCAACTCTGAAAGTGCCATCTTAGATGGGGCTTTGGATATAGATGCTGCCCCAAGACTCAGATCAATAGTGAATTCAGTATCTCGATCTAGGGGTAGACTAGGTAAATCTTCGAGAAATAAATCTAGAAATTCCTTCACTACTTCTATTTCCTCTATAGGATTGCTCTCCTTAGTTGTATTCACTATAGATGCCAAGTAAGCCTCACATCCATGTTCTAACAACCTTGTCACTTTGAGTGCAGATATCACTAGCTTCTTGGATTTCTTGACCTTCCTCCCTTTGTAAACAAATTCCCCTCCTTCGCAGAGTTTGAATACAATTTTCTTCTCAGCACATAGAACACATGCCCTATAGATGGATAACCAATCCATGCCTAAGATGACATCAAAGTCATGCATCTCTAATTTAATCAAGTGAGCAATCATGTCCCGCCCGCAAACTTGAATAGGATATGGCTTATATAGCTCCTCCAATCCTACTTCACTCCCAGTTGGTGTGCTAACAACTAATTTGTGTGTCAAATTCTTTGGCTTAATACCCATTTTGGTAGCAAAAGAAAAGGGTGTGATGCACCAGTATTAAACAAAACATATGCAAGGGTCGGTGATATCAACAAAGTACATGTGACAACTCTACGTGATGCCTCTGCATCCTCAGCAGTCAATGCAAACACCTTCCATTGGGGTCTGGCTCCCTGTAGTGCTTAAGCTGGACGAATAGCTGATAATTGGTGCACTGGTCTAGCTAGTCCTACATAGGGGTCACTTAGTCTACTTTGTGGGCAACTTTTGGCAATATGACCCATTTTCTGACAAATGAAACACCTGTAGGGAATCGTTTGTGTCTGAGCTACAGTGGGTCTAGGTGGTGGAGGAGCTTGCCCTGTCTCTGGTCTTCTATACTGACTTGAAGTTGCACCAGAATACATTCCCCTACCAAACCTACTAGGTGATGTTGTCCTTCTTCCCTGAAGAACTTGATAGTTCTCTCTTTGCTTATCCTCAATGGATTTGGCAGCCTAAACCACTTGAGCATAGTTGTGAAGGTACTAAGCAACTAACATAGCTCTAAGGGTGGGCCCCAACCCTTTGTCAAATCTCTTTTCCTTTGCATGGTCCCCCTTCAAATGCTCTGGTGCAAAGAAGAACAACTTCTCAAATTCTTACTAGTATTCCAACACAAACTTGGACCCCTGTTTCAAATCCATGAATTCTGTCTCCTTCCTTTCTCTCACACTATCCAGAAAATAATTGTTATAGAATGCTACTTTGAAGTGTTCCCATGTGAGGTTGGGCTGTAAGGCCACTAGGATGGGCTTAGTGGACTTCCACCAAGCATTTGCCTCATTTTGTAGTTGGTAGTTGGCACACATCAGTTTATGTTCTTCAGTGAGGGTTATCACCTCATATGTCTTCTCCACTCCCTCTACCCATTTGGTGGGTGCCAAAGGGTTCTGCGCAATCCCAGTAAAGTGATGAGGCTTAAACTTCTGGAACCTTTCCATCACCTTCACATTGTCTATGGCTAGTGGCAACGTGACCTGGTTTTGTGGTGTCATTTGCCTCTGTTGTACTGGCAAATCAGGTTATACGGTAGATTGCATATTGGAGGCTATTTGATGCACTGTAGGGTGAACTAGAGGTGTTGGGACTTGCTGTGTCTGGGGAATAGCTATAGGAGTCACATTAGGTACTAGTTGTTGCTGGGGTGGAGCAGCCCTTCCCTCATGAGTTTGAAACACAACATTGATCTGTGCATTCAGCCCCGTCATAAATTCCAATTATTGTTATTGTAACCCTTGCATCATAGCACTCTGTTGCTGCTACAACCCTTATAACATGCTGCCCATGATTGAGGTCACATCTTGGGTAGACAATATGGGTGGAGTAAGTGGGGCTCTCGGTACAGTGGTATCTGGCACTGCTTCCCAATTGGGCTCAGGAGGTGGTGACAAGTCAGCAACAACTCTAGCGGTACGGTATTGCTTTTTGAGTGGTCACCCCACTTGTGTACGGGCTTTCTTGGGTGCCATAGGAATTTCCTATTTTAAGAAGACATAGTCAATTCTATCCAATTTGCACCATCTAAACTGAATTTAAACATGCATAGAAATTCATTTGATAATCCATTCATGCATAAAAAGATCATCCCATTTGGGAAAATTTTAACTCCACCCCCTCTGGAGTATGTTTTCTAGGATCTCATGTTACTTACTTGTCTCCAATTGTTATGAACTTGCACATAAAATGTCTTCTTTATTGGTATAGATCATAATGGAAGACTTGTAAGTTTTCATGAGTTTTTCCGCTTGGAATGATCTCAATGATAAAACTCAAGGTGCTAATGTTTTCCTCCACTTTAGCCTTTGAAAATGAAAATCAATACTCAATTGATTGTTTACTTAATAGGCCATAAGTGGGGTATTTATGTATGTGATTATCAATCCTAAACTATGGAGGAGTAGAATCAAATTTGGGAGAAAAATATGGTCTAAAAGACAAAATTTCCTCTACCAGTAATTACTGATTCCTGCCGATAGTTACTGCATCCTATCGATAGTTACCACTTCGCCTCTGTCGATCTTGGTCTGATGAATTTCTAATCACAGAACTGAACCAATAATTACCACTTCCTGCTAGTAGTTACCTCTTTGCCTCTATCGGTGATTTTCTGATGAATTTCTAATTACAACATAGAACCGGTAACTACCGCTTCCTATTGGTAATTACCGCCAAGACTTTGTTTCCGGCCTAACAGACTACGTTTATACAAACGGGTATAACTTTCTCATACGAGGTCTGATTGACCTAATTCAAGTTGTGTTGATTCTATAACTCAATGGTCTACATTTTTTTATTTTGAACTCAATTTCAAAATTTGTTATTTAGTATGACTAAAATACCCTTGAGTAAGAGCCTTTTTGTTATCTCAACCAAAGGTTGTTGTTTTGGCTTGTGTTTCTTCTTCCTAATCTCTTGAAATCTCTTTCTCTTTCCTAGGGTGTAAGAATTATGTTATTATTAATGAAATTATCTGTGTTATTGGCTTCTATACTCAACTTGTCCTGTATGTGTGAACTATGAGTTATGCATTTATCCTCAAGCTTTTATTAATAGCCTAATCACTAGGATACCTAGCATTTCATAAGTTTATGACTTAAAGTAGAGTATCGCACTCTGATACCACTCGTTGACACACCTTGCCTCCACTCACCTGAAGGCTAGTGACATGGACATGCACACGCGTCCACAATCCATCTAGGATCCACGATGCAGTACTTTAAGTGCATAAAATTATGAAATGATTCTATGATCACAAGATAATAATAAGAGTCAAATATACATAACTAGTGGAGTCTAATAATATTTATCATATTTACCAAAATGTTTTCACAGTGGAATATTAATTATAGTTATGCCCCTAGGGCTACATTTGATATGTAAACAAAAGGATCAAAAGGGAAGATGATCCTCTCATCTTCTGCGTGCTCTGAAAGCACAATCATCACATACACAACTGTCCTTATGTAAGATTAGTTCCTTATTCCAGAAGTCAGCTCTGTAGAGGGTCGGCTCCTCAGCCACAGTCTCTGAAGGGTTCCTTGAATCTACATCTAAAAAGAAAGCAACAATGGGGGTGAGCTTCCACGAAGCCCAGTGAGCGGTGCACACAAACATCCACAACAAATCATGAAATAAAACAATGTAAATGCCTAACTAAACTAATATGAATTCATTTTTATGAATACAATGCCATGATTCGGATTATTAGCAAACAAACCTAATCAACAGATTCTAAGTCCATAATGGGTATTAGTGATACTACAACATAGGTGGTATCCCCAGTCATGAATGTACGTTATCACTCCCCAATGATACAAACTAGTTGTGAGTCAGGAGTATACCGGTCCCTACGTGATTTCTTCGGTACCCAATAAACCCCTATTAATAATCCCCTATAATACCACTACATCAAATCCAACATCACATGCGAAGTATACCCACCACTGAATCTAACATCACGTGAAGGTTTGTCACGACTCTGGCATCTATGCACCTTAGTCAGAGAAAATCATCCCCAACCTCAAACCATCGAACGATAGGATTAGCTAATATGTAAACCCCTATTGGAAAGGGTTGTAGCACCAGGGTGATTATCCTCGCCCAATGCATTCTAACATACTACATTACATTACAATCACACTCACACACATACAATGCCGGAACCAACCTTTGGCCACCCTGTACCCCACACTCACACACCATGAGCATGCAATGCCAGAACCAACTTTCGGCCAACCTGCACCCCAATCTCCACAACACTCACACACACACATTCACCCTGGGCATGCAGTGTCGGAACCCAACCTTCAGCTACCTTGCATCCCAATCACACACACACACACACACACACACTCCATTCACAACTCCTGTCATTATGCAACATACACATCCAACACAAGTGACAAGTTTATAATATGAAATTAACATGCTCATCAACATACGCATCATAACATAAACATTCCATAAAATAAAATCACATAAATCCCTCACCTCGAGCCTTAGGTGATGATGGACAGCCAATGGCCTTGCGCCTCGTTGTCTCGTCACCTCTTGGTTCTACTCATAGGATACATAATATTTTTAAGAAAATAAATCACCCATAGAGAAATGGGACCCTAGGCACTTGTTCTAGCTTCATGTGCCTATTTCTTTTTTCTTTGAAATCATTCTCAAATTGGGCGTTTTATGACTATAGGCTGATTTATACGTGGGGGATGTTCACCCACCTCAATTAACTTAGATTAAGTGTAATCAATGTATTGGCTAAGATGGGTTTACACAATGCACCCAAATTCCTCAAAGTTCAAGTCGCGACTAAGCTAAATTTGGGAATTTCGATTGAGGGTGTAGGTGGAGACCACTAATGGGTCATGTGATCACCCCAATCCACTATACCTATTTTTAATTTCATTTTTCCCAACCAAATTTTGGGTATGAATGGTGGGGTATATAGGGTTTGAGCAAAACCCACCATTTTTAGGGTTTAGTTACCCAAATTGGGGATTTCACTAGGGAGGGTTCATGGACTCAAATTGATCCATCAATCTTGCTAGGATGGGTCTCTTACACTAAACCCCCTCCTAATTTGTAGTTTTGACAAGTGGGAAGGTGGGTTTTAGTAAATTTCCCTATTTCTAGGTTTTGTGTTGCTCAAATTGGGGATTTTTTATGGGGCTTCCTATGGACGAGGTTTATACACCCAATATGAGTGGCAAGACTTGCTAGCTAGTTCCCCACACTGATTCCCCAAACCAATTCATACATAGGGCATATGGGTAGGGAGATTCGGTTGGGGCGATTCTCCAATAGCTCAATAAAAAGAGAAAAGTGTAAGGAGAAAGAGACGTGTGTGTGTGGAGAGGGGTAGAGAATGATCTTACCTTACTTGGTAGGAAGCCCTTGGTTTCTCCTCCCTTGCTCTTCTCTTTCTTCTTCTTCTTATCTTTTCTCCCTTCTCTTGCTTTTAGTTTGGTAGAAATGAAAAGAATGGTAAGAGTCTCTATTTATAGTCACTTAAGTTAACTAAGGACTGTTTGGCAAAATAATGGGTTTCTAACATTTACAAATTTAAATTATAATTTGGGATAACGGGCCCATCTTGGGGTGTCCCAATATATTAATCTATTTCTAATTATGTTGTTCCATCCTTGGGATTGGGTTTGAGTTACCCGGGTGTGAGGGCCTAGGTCCCCCGGCCAAATAATCCGGTTTTGGCCGGTATTTTCACTTTTAAGGTTCGGGGATCTTCCCGTGAAGTGTGAGGGCTTGACTAACCTTTTCTTCTGTACTCGGAATCCCTTCCAATCTTTTAGGCATGAGTAGTAGGTGCAAGTGGGGTCATCCTTCCCTTCCTGGCAAAATATGGCTGCTACCCAATATTCATTCGTACTGGTGTCCTCCGGTGTCTCATTAGTACATTTCAAATAGGAATTTTAGGGCACAGGTATAACACATAGGGAGTGTCACCTAACCACAAATATTTTATATGCCTTGTATGATGATACAGTTAGTATGGGATATAATTTCGGAATCACCCCTCGGCCACATCGCTCCCATTTCTAAGTATAGTCCTGGAGTACACGATATCAAAATTACAAGTGTAATCCACGACTATATACCCATCTAGCATACAAAAAATTGAGAATGGGCTATGCAATATCAGAATCACCATTGGCCACAAAACATACCTATTTCCAAGTATAGTCCCGGAGTACACGATACCGGAATCACCATCGGCCGCAAAGTGTAATCCGTGACTTTATCTGATCTAATGCATATATACAATGCATGAATGCAACATTCACATGGCGATCATGGTACGTGCACCACCTCGACCACACCGGATCCCGTCTCACATCTCAGAATCACATATCCAATAACCACATTTCATAACATAGTGAATCAACATAAATAGCATGTTCTCAATTATCAACATAATCATGTGAATAATTAAAAAAATCATTTAGTTCCTAACACATATGAACAATTTCTAAAATTTGTAAACATTCCACAAAATAAAATGAGCCATCCCTCACCTCAGCTGTGTTTGGTTGAATTGGGTTCCAAGTGTATCAACCGGGTGTTCAACTCACTTTCGATCTCATTATACGTACGTGTCTCTCTCCTATGTACAAGGGTAGATGGGTGTCATTACATGTTGGAAGCACTGAAGAGGGACCCACAAGGTCTGCCAACCAAGGTACAAGCACTATCATTCTTGATAGTTCTAGAAGGGTCACTGGATTTAAACCATCGAAAATAGTCCAAATCCATCGAAAATATCATTGGTGTTTCCGATGGGCTTGGTAGAGAGCTCATAAGAGTTGGGACTTCACCGGAAGTAAGCCATTGGATCCTGTTTAGGCTGTTTTCAATGGGAAAATAGCAGTAGCCCACCTCAGTTAGGGCTTTCCAGCTCGGGCCCGAGTGTCGTGTTCTGTTCCGTGGAGTTTATAGGGGACCAACTCACCTCCATTTTGAGCCGAAGAAGTTCCAATTGCGTCAAGCTATTTGGGAGATACGGCAATTGAATGATGGAAACCCTAACTAGGCATTTGGACACAAGTATTACCGAAGATCACTTGGCTTGGTTTGAGCTCGGCAATCACACCGAGGGAGTAAAATAACACTCACCCGAGCTCAGGAGGTGCCAGGGTCTAAGATCACTTCCTTGCTCAACTGTACTAGGTCAAAATGAAGAAAAAGGGCAGTAGGGGGTGTAGCACCTACCTCCGGCAAGATTCCAGTAGTGGGATGTGAAGCCGAGAGTCAAGGTGAGCTTCTCCCCTCCCCTCCTTCTTCTCCTCCCTTCTCTTCCTTTCTCTCCTCTTCTTTCCCTCTCTCACATTTTGGACAAGTGAGGGGTGAGAAATGAACTCATCTCTCCTCTTTATAGTAAGTCATATACTTAAGGCCCATTTGGTTGGTCCTTATCTAGTCCAAGTGGGTTAATCTAAAATTCAGGGCATGTGGGCCCACCTCCTTAGACTCATATGGAGTACAAGTCATAAGGAAGGGTGTGGGAGAGTGTGTGGGGTAATTCAAAGTTGTTCACAATGAGGGTGGTGGGGCCCACGGGCATCGAAACCCAATTGACAACACAAGTGGCCACCAGATTCAAGTCACCAAATCCTACCCAGGTTGTTTTCAATGGCCTTGCTTCCGGTAGTCAAGGCAGTGTGCTACCTTGAATGCTTGCTGTCCTCACTTGGTCCTTCCACGGGTGCTTGCCCTAGGTTATGGTCATGTTCTTCAGGAAAATTTTACACGTGTCGGGACTCGGGTGTGGGGGTGTCGGGTCACTTACCATCTGGGGTCAAAAGGCTTGAATCCTCTCCATTTGGACTAGCATGAAATACACAAACAAGTGGGGTCATCCCTCCCCTTTTCGCAATGAGCTGATGCAGGCCAAAACCCAGTGGTGCTTCCCACTTCTGATCCGAGACCTATTCTAATAGTTTAAATTAGACCAGGTAAGGGTGCGGGTGTAACATTGCCCCCACCTTATCAAAATTTCATCCTTGAAATTGAATGTACTTGGTAAGTCAAACAATCCGAGGTACTGCTTCTTCATTTCATTTTCTCGCTCCTAAGGGGGCTTGACAGGTTGAGTTGGGCTTGGGATTTTAAGAAACTTGGCCTAACCTGGTCTTATTTCACTCGTATTGGCAACGATCTCAGAAAAAAAAAAAAAAAAAAAGGTCTATACACTCTGATGCTCTGATGAGAAACTCTCATCACTGCTATGTCTTTATAGTTGGCCACATCATCACTACTATGTGGCCGAGTTTGCCAAGGACAACCATAAAAAAACATTAACTACACCGCAAATATCCTAGTAACAGGGTGTGACAACATGGTATCTCATAATCTGACAAAACTTTAGGAATTTTGGGGATTTGGATATGAAATTAAACTTATACAACCAACAGAGTCTAATAGTTCATAATTAGCAGACTAGTATATGTGTAAAATCCGACTTCATTGATAAGAAATTCAAGTAAATAAGCTAATACATCATTTAGGGAAGAAAGAGAACCCTAATGTAAAGCAATCAAGAATTCACATTGACAAAGAAAAAATAAACTGAATAAAAGTACACAAACCTAATACATTTAGAAAGGTTAGCATGCTATGCAGGAAAGCAAAAGATCTGAGAATTGGAACTACAACATCACTTTGTCAGAGATGTAGGAGGCGTTGGCTCAGATGGGACTCCAAAGTAGAGGGACCAAGTATTCATCTGCTCCTCAATAGATGCCACTCGTCCATCAGAAGTCTCGATTCGCTCATTGACCAATGAGAACCCTTGTCCCATACTATCCATCATTGAATCCAGGCGGTCAGACACCAGTCGAACTGTATTCCCCTAAAGTTCCCACCGACGAAGAAAACCCACCATAGTGCATTGGTGGAAGAGGTGGATACCTCGGCGGTGATGGATCCCTAGGAGGGGGAGGTGGTGGTGGAATGTCCTCATCCTGGGGAAAGTTCCTGATATTCCCTTCTATCATGTTCCGTGTGGTCTCCTTCTATGACTGGATGCACTTTTTCTCTTTTGGAGTGGAAGCATAACCCTTCTATGTGGTGCATATTGCTAATACAATTGACACGACTACATGTAGGTGTAGCCTATTTAGCTTTGTGATTAGTCTGTACCATCTTGAGCAAGAGGATCGGGTGTTTTTCATTTCAAAGAAGGGTCGCCATTTAGCTAACACGAGTGATGGAGTCTTAAATAAGGCCTTCCACTTTTCGGATAAAAAGCACATTCCATAGCTCTACAAGGAACAGGGATGGGTCTGGCTAGTAAGCGTCTCAAGGGCATTTATTGGATTATTACCAAAGACGAAGGGTTTAAACCATGATATCAATGTAGCCACATACCCTCTTCCTCATTGTTGCTATCGTCTAAGCTTTCCAAATTAATTTTCCTCAAATACACCCCATCAAATGGCATCAACCCTTGTCCTCCTAGTACCTCTCTAGTCACCCAAAAGTGGATGAAGATCCTGGTGAGCAACCTCCCATAAAAAAAGTTCCTGTCCTCAGGGTTGTTGACCTAGTGGGACATGTTCCTCATCAACAAGTAGGGCAGGTAGGTCTAGAACCATACACACAAACAAAAAGTGACATAGGGAGGTAGGGCCAATGCCTCATTGTAATGTCCTCCAGTGGGCATGATGTTGAACTAGATGATTTGGTAAATGACTTTGGGAGAAGGTAGGTAGAGTGATGTCTATGGGTAACCCCCATTACTGCTCGTCAACACTCTACACATCTCTCAGATCTCTAATCGATAGAGAACTGCCCCACCTAAGTCCTCAGAGCACTATATAAATGCTCCTTCGCATTGGAGATGCCCAGAATCTCTGTGAGCTCTAGCTGTGGTGAAAGATACGTGGACTCCCTTCACAAAGATTATGACGCTGAACTCATCATTCTCAAGTGCTTTTCCCTCATGTAACAAAAGAAATGTTTCACTAAGTAGGGGTAACACTTATGGTCTAGTGAAAACACATAGTTCCGACCCAAAGCGGCAAATCGTGCTTGGACCCTAAACCTTGCAAAAAGTTTCCATACCACATGCTTGTTGTTATCAACTTTCTTCTCTGCGAACTGTGGCTAGGTCTGTCTGGCTTCAACTAAAGTGAACAATTCTCGGTCATATCTCTCCATTGGGCGAATGGGAGGTAACGGTATGGTAGTATTGTGTGAGGGCATCGTTTTGACGACATGGTTTCAATGCAACCTAAGGAAACATGTAAAAACTATGTTGTAGATATGTATCATTAGAAGAGGTGAAATGCCCCAACCCCATTAACCTTGCACAATATTGTCCTCTTTGGCCCACAGGCCGCAAGGCTTTAAAACGCGTTGTACTATGTTAAGGAGGCTAGATGTTATTAAATAGCCCAGTAATCTCTCCCTAGGCGATGTGGGACTAAAGTTTGTACACCCTCACCAATTTCCCAAACACCCTAGTACTTGCCGTATTCTTGGTGGGGACACCTCACCGATCTCCCAGGCGGATCCGGTATTTATCGTATTCTTGGGTCTCACAAACTTCTCCCCTTTTGGCACAGTGTCCCCACTGTGGCCTCACACACTGTGAGGGTCTACTCTGATACCATCTGTAATGCCCCAACCCTATTAACCTTGCACACACCATTTGTAACACCCCAGGCCCATTAACCTTGCACAATATTGTCCTCTTTGGCCCATGGGCCTCAAGGCTTTAAAACGCATTATGCCATATTAAGGAGGCTAGAGTCATTAACTAGCCCAGTAATCTCTACTTAGCCGATGTAGGACTAAAGTTTGCACACCCTCACCAATCTTTCAAACCCTCGGTTACTTGCCATATTCTTGGTGGGGACTATAACGCTCCGACCCCATTAACCTTTCACAATATTGTCCACTTTGGCCCGTGGGCCTCAAGGCTTTAAAACGTGTTTTGCCATGTTAAGGTAGCTGGAGGTTATTAACTAGCCCAGTAATCTCTCCCTAGGTGATGTGGGACTAAATTTTGCACACCCTCACCGATCTCTCAAGCCCCTTGGTACTTGCCCTATTCTTGGTGGGGACACCTCACCGATCTGCCACGCGGGTCCGGTACTTGCTGTATTCTTAGGTCTCACAAGAGGTTTTATTGTTAAATCTAAATTTTATTGCTCTGATTGGTTGCCATTTGTACGTGTCTATTGCACTATTTAAGCTTAAATTATATGATCCCCTAAAAGAGTAAAAAAAATATACCATAGCAAACCATGGATGTATTGAAGCTTGGTATGATCCTTCAAAAGAATAAAAATGTATATCATGTGTATAAAATATTTAACCATAGATAATGTTGTTATATGGAAGTCAAAAAAGAAAAGGTCTTAAGTTGTTATGGTGTGATCCCTATTTTTTGCTACTCCCGTTCGACTTTTGTATATGATCATACCTCCTTATTTCTCCTCTTTTTTTAGCTGATTATGTTGGGATTCCTCAACTTTGTTTAGTAAGATGGGTTGCTTCTTATTTAGTAATACGTAACTCTACTTTTTCATTAAAAAATGGTATTATTGTATCAGGCATGACCCAAGAGAAGGGGTACTATTGTGGAATCTAAATTTCATGCTCTACTTGGTTGCTACTTTTACATATCTATTGCGCTACTTAAGCCTAAAAGGTATGATTCTCCCAAAAAGTAAAATAATATATAAAATATCCAACCATATATGTACTGAAACCTAAAGGGAGTGATCCCGCAAAAGTGTAAATATATATATATATATATATATATATATATATATATATATAGTAACCCTTCTCATTCCTCCTCTTTTGTTAGACAATTGTGTTGGGATTCCCAGCCTTGTTTTCTAAGAAGGGTTCATTCTTTTTTAGTTAAAACGTAACTCTACTTTCTCATAAATAAAAAATTAATCATGTTGTAGACATGTATTATGTACGACTCAATAGAAGGGGTCTATTATGGAATCTAAATCTAGTACTTTTATTTGTTTCCATTTTTATATGTCTATTGTATTACTTAAGGTTAATGGTGCGATCCCCTAAAAGAGTAAAAAACTATAAAATATCTAACTATAGATGTATTGAAGCCTAAAGGGTGTGATTTGTTAAAACTGTAAAAATATATAAAATATTATGGGCAGTAAAAAAAGAAAGAAAAAAAAAGGGTTTCTATTGTAGAATCTAAATCCGATGCTCTGGTTGATTGTTATTTTTACATGTCTCCATAGCTCTACGTAAGCCTAAAGAGTGTGATCTCCTAAAACAGGAAAAAAAAAAAAAAAAAAGGACATAAAATAACCAACTGTAGATGTATTGAAGTCTAAAGGGTGTGATCCCCAAAAAAAAGAAAATATATGTATATATATATATATATATTAACAGATTGTAAATTTATTGAAGTCTAAAGGGTGTGATTACTTAAAATAGTAAAGAAATATATAAAATATCTAACTGTAGATGTTGGTCCATAGGAAGTTAAAAAATGGACTTAAGGTTTTATGGTGTGACCCCTATTTTATGCCAAAATTATGTAATATAATGTAAAGAAAGTAATACGTTTTCTTTACTTTATTGTACTTTAACTATTATACATTGAATAAATGAAACTTATTAATCTTTTTTTGGTGAATGAAACTTATGAATGATAATATAAAAGTTTTAATTGTACATTTGTTATTACCGAAAGTGCTAATTTTACATAAATATGAATCACATGGTGATCGTTAGAAACTAGGTTTTTTACCTGACCACTCGCCTTTTAGAAAAATCTTGTCTCTACTTCATCAATAGTCAAAGAGAATCAATTTTTTTTAATACAATAAGTATGCATAAATTGATATAATAATAAAAAAAAAACTACATAAAGTAGAAAAAGAGGAATCAAATATTATTGAATTTTAAACTTATACTATTGCAAATATGTTCAATAACATAAGTGAACTATTGAAGTAGTAAAATTGATATTATTTCAAAAAATGACTGGACTCACTAAGTTTATAGTGACTCGGGTAAAAGACCTAGTTTTTTATTTGACTATGATGATCATAATAGAATCTTATCATATTTAATCATACCGAATCAACATGACTCTTGACTATGTTTTTCAAATTTTTGACTCAACTCAGGTGACTCGACCAAGTCAAAACCTTATTTTTCAGCTATATGTCACTGTAGAGTTAATTTTTGAGAAAATAAATGTTTTATTTTTATTTTTCTCTACCTATTTTAGTAGGTTCTTGATGCCAAAATAATATTGTATAAAGCGTTAGTTTAGTTTGAAAATGTGAGTGGCATTCCTAATTTATTATGTGAGGTTAGAAAAAGTAGTTGTTCTATACATATGTTTTAAATTTTTATGTTCTATATAAAAGCACTACTGCTTGTAAAGTACTAGTCCTTAAGAGTTTAGATTGAGCTTGAGGAAATCTTTTACTCATTAATTAAGCAGTACCAAGCTTTTAGTTTCAGGAGGTCGGTTTGAAATTTATATATATGTTTGCTCTCGCGACTCCAATAAGATGCTTTATTAGGTTCTAAGAGCGATCACAATAGCAATCTTGTAGCTGTAAGTATTCATATTTTTCTGTTGATTCTTACATTTTTTTTTTAATTATTTTGATTCTCATGCTAATTCTTATAAATTTCTCTTTTTGAATGCCTAAAATGAAATCGGATAGAGGAAATACAAGTTTTGTTTCTCCCTATATATATATATATATATATATATAAAGAGAGAGAGAGAGAGAGAGAGAGAGAGAGAGAGAGAGTTAAAATAATGGAAAACAGACAATCTTTCAGTCACCAGATGCATAACAAATGTACTGTTACCATGACTCATTTTGTCGTGTGGAGAAGTGATGAGGTGGAAATATATCTAGCTATTGGATACTTAGGGAATTGTTAGAATTAGCCACATGTCTTTTGCCTCGTATTCAACAGTTTCCTTAATCCATGTAATAACATAACCACCTATATATGTTCATTCATCCTCTCAATAGTCTCCTTTATACTCTTTTTTTTTATACATTAAAACTTAACAGGTGAACAAGGGACCATAGGGTCTTACCGTCCACGAAATTTTAACCATATTTTTAAGTTGCCACAATACATGATTACAAAATCAAATGTCACAAATATGATAACCTTTTATTTTTATTTTTTTGAGTTGGTGACAACAAATTAAACTTATTGTTGAAAATTTAAGTTTTGATCCTACTAACAAGATTTCGTAAAACTTGGTCAAGAGCCATATAGACTCGGCCAGTATAAAAAAGAACTAGACTTAGTCAAATCTTGTTTGAATCATAAGGAACTCAATTTTTTTTTACTATAATCACAAAACCCAATGAGCCTAGTTATAACTCAAATCCTCAAATTTCTGTCCTCCTCTTTCCTCTCACTTCTCCTCCCCATTATCCTCTTTGCATTTGTAATGTTGAATCTCCAACTTTCCTTTGTCATGTTTTTCCAACGATAATCCTGGTATCTACAAAGAATACGATAATAGTCTGTGGGTTTACAATCGTTTGCAGAGATTGATCTATGCTTCTCCATTTTTTATCTTATAGAACTTCTCCCTTCCCTTTGTTTTTAAAGAAGGGTTCTTTTTTTTTTTTCCAGTTAACACGTAAAACTACTTTCTCAATATTAAAGGAAAAAATAGTTATGTTATATATATATATATATATATATATTATCATGTACTGCTCAAAATAAGGGGTTCTATTATGGAATTTAAATCTAATGCTCTATTTGGTTATCATTTTTACATTCTCTATTGTGCACTTAAGCCTAAAGGGTGTGATTCCCCAATAGAGAAAAAAAATAGGATATTAAATATCCAACTATAGATGTATTGAAGTCTAAAGGGTGTGATCTTCCAAAATAGTAAAAAATATATAAAATATCTGACCATAGATGTTGGTCCATGGGAAGTTAGAAAAAAAGAAACACTTTATGCCAAAATATATAAGATAATGTAAAGAAAGTAAGACATTTTCTTCCCTTTATTGTATTTTCAAGCATTTTACATTGAAATAAATGAAACTTATTAATCTTTTTTTGGTGAATGGAATTTATTAATCTTATGAAAGAAAAGTTTTAAATATACATTTGTTCTATAGAAAATGCTAATTTCAGATAAATATGAATCACGTGGTGATAGTTGAAAAATCATATTTTCTGATTCAACCCATCACCTTTCAAAAAAACATAGTGATTCTCTTCCTTGTCAAAAACCCAAATAAATAAATAAATAAATGAGGGAATCAAATATAATTGAATTTTGAGCTTATACCATTGCAAACATATTCAATAATATAAGTGAACTAATGAAGTAGTGAAATTTGATATTATTTAAAAAAAATGATTAGAGTCACTTAATTTATAGTGACTCAGGTAAAAGACCTAATTTTTATTTGTCTAGGACGATTCACGATTGAGTCATGTCATTTTTTTTAAGGCGAGTGGTAGCAGGACATACGTATTGCAATCTTATTTTCACTTTCTTTTAATATTAACTGTTCATTTAATATTAGATTAATCTAAACCATCTATTAGCTTTTTATATCGTAACTGATCCCTAGTTTTTAGGGTGCAGAGATAATGGACGTGGTTAATTAACTTGTCTAATATTTTTTTTATATAAATAAATAAAGAATAAAAATCCAATATAAGCGGACTCCTCCTTCGATTCTACTGGGAAATCTCAATTCTCTGTTTCTCTCCTTGCTTCTTCTTCAACGCCGTTCCTTCTTTCTACAGCCGCCATCATCATCTCTCTCTCTCTCTCTCTCTCTCTCTCTCTCTCTCTTGCTTTGCTCTCAAAATAGGATGAGGTAAGAAAAAAATCAACATAACTATTTTCAGGCACTGAGCATATGAGAGACTTGGCCACACATATCCAAATACCGTGTTTACATATTAATTATCAGGGAATGGATTTGGACAGTAAAGCTTGCATGTATGGCAGAGGACAAATTTGAATTTATAAAGTAAATTCAATATAAGCAGAGACATAACAATTCTCTTGAATATCTAGGATTTTATTATTACTTCTTGGGTAGATATTTTTTACCTATGAGAATTTATCATGGATGCAAATATTGAGTGAGATTGGTAAACAAAACTTCAACTAGACTGGAGAGCACTGAAAAAGGAAGAAGAAAGAAGGAACAACCTTGAAGAAGAAGCAAGAAGAGAGAGAGAGAGAGAGAGGATCGAGATTTCTAAGCGGAATCAAATGAGGAGTCCGCTTATATTGAGATTTTTATTATTTATTTATTTAAATATTAATAATATTAAACAGAGTTGTAACTGTTTACAACTCTGTTAGTAGGATTAACATATTTAACACGTATCAATCATATCACTTACGTGAACATTCACCGGGCTCCGGATGTTCTGCATTCCTATTTTTTGCATGTTCCGCAACCATTTTGCTTAAACTAAGTCAACATGACTTTTAACTAGGTTTTCAAAATTTTGACTCAACCTAGGTGACTTGCCCAAGTCAAATGGTTTTCTAACTATAGGTCACTCTCTAGTTAATTTTCAGAAAGATACATATTTTTTTTTATTATTCTGTTTCTATTTTACTAGGTCCGAGATGCCAAAATAATATTGTATAATGTGTTAGTTTAATTTTGGAAATATGGTTTGCTGCCGCGACTCCAATTAGAAGTTTTATTAAGTTCTAATAGGGATCACAATAGCAACCCTGTCAGTATTCAAATTTTTCCACTGGTTCTTACATTTTTCAAGTATTTTGATTTTCCTATTGATTCTTACAGTTTTCTCTTTTAAAGCCCTGAAATGAAATCGGATAGAGGAAATTCAAGTTCTCTCTCTCTCTCTCTCTCTCAATAAAAGAAAAAGTCACCAAATGTATAACAAATGGCATTGTTATCATGGCTCTCACTTTTTCATGTAAAAAAGTGATGAGGTGGATATATATCCAGCTATTGGATATCTAGGGAATGGTTAAATGAACCATATGTGAAATTTCTTTTTCACATTCAATGGTTTCCTCAATCCATGTAATGAAAGACCAATGTTCATACATCCTCCAATAGACCCATTTGTACTTTCAATTTTTTTTATTTTTTTATTTTATTTTTTGGTTTTGATATATGTTGAAATGTACAAGTGAACAAGAGACCATAGGTTTTACTGTCCACAAAATTTTAACCCCATATCAACATTGCCACATAATGAATACATGATACATGATTACAAAAATCAAATGTCACAAATAAGATGACAATATATATATATATATATATGTGTGTGTGTGTGTGTGTGTGTGAATTGGTGACAACAAATTAAATCTATAGTTGAAAATTTGAATTTTGATCTTGGCAACAAAATTTTGCAAAACCTAGTCAAGATTCTATAGTAGCCTCAACCAGTATGAAAAATGACTAGACTCAGTCAAATCTTGTTAGAGTCACAAGAGACTCGGTTTTTTTTTACCGAAGTTACAAAACCCTATGAGTCTAGTTATAATTCAAATCTCCAAATTCCTTTCCTCCCTTTTATTCTCACGTTCCTTACCCACTCTATTTCCTTTGCATCTGTAATGGTGAATCTTCGACCTCCCTTTGTTATGTTTTCCCGAGGATGATCCTTGTACTTATAAAGAACATGATAATGGTCTGTGGGTTTACAATCGATTGAGTAGACACTAATCTACAAAAACAATATTGCAAATATCAATATCTTTCATTGTTTGCTTGGAGCAGAGAGGGTATATTCACACTTCAGTTAAGATGTATGCTTGCATTTTAACTTACCCATACATTTTCTAATGGTAAAACTCTAATTTTTTTTTGTAAAAATTACCCATACATTACCATCATAATATTTTTTCCCCCACAATATATATATATATATATATATGCATCACGTGGTGATTCATATTTTTGACATCTTTTAATTAGGCTATATGTGTATATATATACACATATTTTTTTTCATAATATATATATATATATATATATTTGACCTCTTTAATTAGGCTATCATTGCAAGTGAAAATGGAGCAGTGGGGAATAAAAATATACAAACCTACCAACAAAATTTGTTAAATTTTGACACATTTTATATGTAATTTTATTTTATTTTTCAAATCAAAGAAATTTAGATGCAAAGTAAAATAAAATTTAATAACCAAACATGGAAATTATTTGGAGTTTATGACATAACCATGTCGACTAGATTACAAAAGTTTTCTTATTAGGTTTGAAAATTTTCCTTGCAACTAAATGGAGTCTTAAAGAATCATAATAATTCCATTTGTTCCTTCACAATTTTGGTCAAAAGAATGACAATAGAGCATGACTTTTTGGCTTAGCCACTCTTCAAATACCCTTCCCGTAATCATGGTTAGAGGTTGGATTAGAATTGGTATTGGTATCGGATTGATCCTATAAGAATATATTGACCTCAAAGATACTGATTTTTAAGGCTCCATTTGGTAGTCATTCAGTTCAAGAAACGATGTTTCCTATCAAAAACAGAATATTAAGTTTCTGTGTCAAAATACCATTTTAAAACAAAAAAATGGTGTTTGATGAATCTGTTTCAGGAACGATTATCCTAGTTGTCCATTTTTTTTTTTTATTTTATTTAACGAAACCGAAATGACAGAACAAGGTTTCGTCGTTCCATCATTTTGCGTTTCTAGCATCTTTTTTCCCCTCTTTGTTCCAAAAAAACTGAAAACACAAAATTGACACCAAACGTTTTATTCCATTTTTTATTTTCATAAAATGAAAAAAACGTCAGAAACATTTTCTGTATGACTACCAAATGCAGTCTAACTGTATTTGATAAAAGTACCTTTCATCTGTGTCTTTTCCATAAAATTCACCAATCTGAGATCGATCACAGAGGATACCAATGTGGATCAGCTAGATTGCATTCTTCGCCAAGAGCCCATACTTGGATAGTATAGTGGAGGATGGGACTGAAAAAAAAGTGGAAATGCAAGAGGCAGAAGAAGCCAAACTATTTCAAGATTTGAGATTGGACGGTATAACAAGGGGATCTTTTAAGATGGAGGGCTATATTATCCTTATGATATTGTATATATCACAAAGTGTTGTGACACTAGTCACAAACGTTAATGTATTAAAACATCATAAAAAAAAAAAAAAAATGAGTCGCCAGCTTTAACTCATCCGAGATAGGTTTTAAGAAGATTGAGTTGAGGGAGTAAAGCTATCTTTCCGACTATGGAACTTAAACACATAGATAGTACGTCGCCGGTGTGTAAATTATATTTCTCTTTTTTTATTTTTCTTTTTAAAATGTATGTTTTATTGTTTGATTGTGTACAGTTCTGAGGTCCATGCATTATAATTTATAAGAGGAAAGTAAAAATAAATAAAAAGAAAACAGAAGATGTGGAGGCTTAAGATTGCACAAGGAGGTGATTCATATCTGAATAGCATCAACAACCATGTTGGACGACAGACTTGGGCATTCGACCCTGATCTTGGCACTCCAGAAGAGCGAGCTGCCGTTGAGAAGGCTCGTGACGATTTTCACAAGAATCGCTTCCAAGTCAAACCCAGTGGTGATGTTCTTCTTCGATTGCAGGTAAATAACATATCCCTAATCCATTTCATACGTCATTGTTTATTTGATGGAGAAAATGGGGTAGAAAACTATTACTTTTTTTTTTTTATATATAAATTACAATAAATAAGCGTATTTAGTAAGATAACATGAAAATTTACCAAACAACTTCATTAAATATATTTATTCTTATCTGATGATGTGGCATCCCACTTACTTTCAAAGTCCTATTAGGCTCTGACATTATTCAAGAATAGTTCATTTTGTGTCTCTGTTTCTTATTGTCCCATTTTCCTCTCTCTCTCTCCCATAGAATCTCATTCCACCTCCATTTTCTCTCTATCCTACCAAATCCCACCCCACTAAAAAGTATTGTTTATCATTTTCTTTCCTTCCCTTCCCTTTCTTTGCGATCCCAACTTAGAATATATGGGACCTATACCCACAAGTTTCCCACCTCTTTTTACGTTGTAAACAAACAAGGCCAACAAGAAAAGAGAGGATGGGAGAGTAACCAAGTCCTCATAAAGGTCCTTTGTACAAATAATAACCATTCCTTGGATATGTTCCTTTCATCGAAAGAAGAGGAGCGGTACACCAACAGCCGAAAAGCAGACATTTTGGTTGCCCCAGTTTCCACTACCAAACTAATTCAATCCCGAAAAGGATTGTTCATGGAACTGCTATTGAGATTCTTCAGACTATATTTCCTACTGCTATATCATCATTTGCTTTGTTGTACTCAATGTACAAGGTAATGCTAGTAGTAGATCTAGCCATTGCCATCAAAGCTATGGGAAATGGTATTAGAGCTTTGTACAAATAATAACAAATTCTGACACTAGGTATCCCTTAAGATTTGCCATGTTAGCAACCGTCATGGTTTCATCTGATAGACAAACCCAAATCTATTTCAGTTGCCAGAACTAAGAGAAAAAAATGGCATTAGATTCCGTAAAGAGTAGTTATTAGTGTCTCAAGTGTTTGTGACATTTGTGGAAATTACAAGATAGATTTAAGTCATCCATTTTCATTGTTTTTCTTATCCGCTCAAAGTTGGAAGAGTTCATTGTAATGATTACAATATTATTCCAATTGGATGGTCATACACAAGATGTGCACTGATACACAAAGGATATTTGGCTGAAATTTGACTCATAATCAATCTAGACCATCTCCTCTCCATCCAATGATCGGAATGAAAATATCATTTGTCTATAATAAGTATCATGTGAGATTTGAAAAAGTAACATGCCCTTGGTAATAATTTGTGTCTTATCAAAATTATATGGAATTATGACCTTTTGTATTGGATTGTCCGCGAAATATATATATATATATATATATATGATGACACTACACCACATATCGATTTTTTTTTCTATTTTTGGTAAGTACATTATCAAATTCTTTATGAAAAAAGATCTTCGTTTTAAGTATTTACATTGAAAATGTAACCTTTATTATGTGTATGTTCAACGATCACTTTTTTTGTTCATATTTTTTATTTTTTAAATTAAATATAATTACTTTTTTCTTTCCATGTATTATATTTGGACTAAATTGAAATTTGGTAGGTCAATAGGATATGGTGATCAATCCTACTAGCCTACTATATTTGAACATTAATGAGGTTCCATGTGGAAAGATACAACAAGTGGGCTTATTATTCTGTTACAGCCTCCACAAATTCTGAGCTCCAAGCTTCCAACACCAGTCATTATATGTGTGTGATCTTAAATTTGGATTGAACTCTGGATTTTTTTTCAACAACTTGCTTGTTTGCAAATAGTTAAGATTTACAATAGACAAAAAAGAAGTGGAATATCCCATTCATTATTCACAATAAATCCTGAACTTTTATTTAAGGATGTCGGCAACAAAAAGAAGGTAAACAAAAACCTTGTAAAGTAAGCATCCAAGGGTTTTCCCAAATTCTAGTCCAATAAAGACTTTTTATAAAAATATCTAGTGTGCAATAAAGGGGACCATAAACTCTGGTTGTTATTCTAAAGTCTCCATCTAAGCTTCGACAACAATACCTTGTTATGGGTAGACAAGTCCCTATATCTTAGAGCGCCTAAACACTTGGGAGAACGAACTACATGTCTTTTGTCATCACTCTCACTACAACAAAATTTGGAATTAATTTCCCCCCCCACCCCCAAAAAAAAAAAGTAAATAAAATAAAATCAATTGAATCGAGTTTATTACAAACTTTTATAGGAAATAAAAAACAGGTCATCCATATAGGGGTATCAATTCCAGGCCCAACCTGACATGCACGATTTAGTCCAACATTTTTATGGCCCAACTTAGACCGGCTTGAGCCTGACACATTTATAAATAGGTAGTTCATGGTGCAAGGTGTAAGCCCAATATGCGCCTGATCGATTCGACATGTTTACAAGCTCGACTTGGCCCAACCTACTAGCTAGCCTGACCTTTTTATGTGGTGTATTTTGAATTTTTTTTTTTTATATAGAATAAGATATATATTGATATTTTTAGTAATTATTGAAGTAATTCAGTATAAATTCTTTTCTAAAATGTTGATGATTTATTACATATATTAAAAAATTTAAAATCTAAGACAATTAAAGCATGTTTAAGGCTTTAATGGTGCATTAATCTGTTTGAGGGCCCGACTAAAGTTCGACTAGCTTGCTGAATTCCTTAAATAGTCAGTTCAAGATGTAAGCCAAGAGGCCCACCAAGCCTGACCTAGCCCGACTGGTTGACACCCCTAATCCAATAGGTTGGAGTAGAGGCAAGACAAATTGTATAGAACAATACGACCAACATGTGTAAACAGATGTACTTTCCAAGAGGCAAGACATTTTTGTCTCGATCAATAACTAGCTGTAAGCCAGTCGACTTGGACCTAAGATGGAAAAATTAGTTCCAAGATATACAACCTCATTAGTCATTTGTTTAACGTCCAAAAGATTGATTAAGTATCTTTTATTTTCAGAAGATACGTTTTACTAAATATAAACCCCACTCTTATGAAAATTCCTATGTTGACCCAACAGATCTAAAAACATCTCCAAAATAGCTTTAGTTGTCATAATATCTTCTTTAGTTATTCTACAAAATATAAATGTATCATCAGAGAATAAAATATGAGAGTATGTCTAGCAACCTTAATACTCTTGAAATAAATTAAAATCTCAATACACATCCATCAACCTAGAAGCCACCTCCATCGCAATTATACAAATATAGGGACTCGAAGGACAACCCTCTCTAATCCCCTAGACAGTCGATCAATATTTTCAAAATAGTCACCTTCCAACTTGATAGAATAGGAAACAAATGACACCACTTAGACTTAAAATCCTTGAAAAAAAAAAAAAAACAACCCTTAATAAATCACTACTCTAATCTATCGTATGCCTCGTACATATCTAATTCAATCATTTTTCGCTATACTTGGTAGATATGTTGTATTGTTCTACAATTTGTCATGGTAGGGCCTCTTTGTCGATACCTCAATCTTTCTATAGGTGAGACACATACACACACACACACGCACATATTCTATGATTAGTCATTATTAGGCCTCTTCGACTTGAATCCTTCTATAGATCCCCACAGACACAAATACACACGTTCTATGATTAGTCAAGGTTTGAACTCTTTGTTGATATCCAAATGCTTCTACAAGTCCTACAAACACACATTCAGATGTTCTATGATTTAATGTAGGGCTATCATATAAAAAGAATTTCGAAAAGGTTGAAAAGTTAATGCACTTTTTATATGAAAATGATATGATTTACCTCCATTGAAAGGGAAAAAAATGTAAAATGTATATTATAATAATTCTTACAATTTTATTAATTAGTTATATTTTGGTTGTCGAACGATTGATTATTGGTGAATGGTTAGGTTCTCTAAGTTCCTATTTTGATATTAGAACTTTTATTTTTTGGGTGGAATTTTGAAATAGGAACTCATAATTTCAATTCTTGTACTAGTTGAATAAATCTTTTCATAATAAAAAAAATACAAAATGCAAGTACATATATAGTTGGAAAGGCAGAACAGCCTGAGCCCCATCAGAGGCCCAAAATGTTAAAATGGACTGTGCTAGGGCTGGATTTTTCTTGGCTAGATGCCTGAGGTCCTGAAGTCGATGTATTTTGAATATTTTTGAGAGACTTGATCAATTAGTTCATGTATGAGAACAATCTTTTACGTCCTTGGTCTGTGGATTTAGAATCTATTTTTTCCTTATTCATTTAATAGATTTCAAATCTACGGATCAGAAACGTATCCTCGTAGGTGAACCTTATCCAGATTCTAATTTTGATTACCCAAGGAAATAAAATAAAGAATAAGTGCAGGTGATGAGGGAGAAAAAGTTTGTTCAAGACATAGCCGGTGTGAGGATAGGAGAAGAGGAGGAAATAACATACGAGGCAGCCACACAAGCGTTGAAGAGAGGTGTCCGATTCTATTCGGTCCTCCAAGCAAGCGATGGCCATTGGCCAGCAGAAAATGCAGGCCCTTTGTATTTCCTTGCCCCATTTGTAAGTTTTAATTTTCTTTCCTTTCCTTTCCTTTCCACCCCTCCGTATCATCATTATCGCTCACTCACTTGACTGGACTGGAGTAGTCGAGTAGTGGAGTTGTTGATATAGTTTCCAACTTCTGTTTATTTCTGTCTAACAAGTTATACAAGGCTGGAAGCTGAGTAATGCTGCATTTGTTAATTGTTAACGAAAATGAATGCAGGTATTTTGTCTATATATCACTGGACATCTCAATTCAGTTTTCTCATCCGAGCATCGTAAAGAGATTCTTCGTTACATTTACAATCATCAGGTCTCAAAGAAAGAATTATTAATTTTTTTTTTCTTTTTTTTGGGTAAAATTCAGAATAATGAATGAATGAAGATATATATGCATTGTGGGTGTTTGTGTTTTTGGTAGAATGAAGATGGAGGGTGGGGACTGCATATAGAGGGGCATAGCACCATGTTCTCTACGGCATTGAACTACGTTTGTATGAGGATGCTAGGTCAAGGACCTGAAGATGGTGGGACTGTCCCCAGAGCGCGAAAATGGATCCTTGATCATGGTGGTGTAGTTGCAATTCCATCTTGGGGAAAGATTTTGCTTTCGGTAGGAATTTTGCAATTGAATTGAATGTGCTCCTTATTGCTCATAATAAGAATTTTGACAGCTGATACTGAAAAATTGCTTATTTCTTTTCATATCTTTTTATATTGTAGACACTTGGATTATTTGACTGGACTGGCTGCAACCCAGTGCCCCCAGAGTTTTGGATTTTCCCTTCTATTCTACCTTTTCATCCAGGTAGATCTATCGACTCTGCTCTTTTACTCAAAAGCAAAGATCCCCAAGGACCTCTCTCTCTCTCTCTCTCTCTCTCTCTCTCTCTCATAATTTTAATTAATCTTGTCAGCACATACGACGTTGGGTTCTATATGTACACTAAAAGAAAATTCTAGTTCAGAGATTTAGTTCCTCCCTCCCTGTTATGTTGTGAAGCACTACATCTATCTGTGTCTATATATCTACCTATGTTTTAGTATCATTTCTCTCCTCTACTATATCTTTCATTGTATATGTGCAATGCAGCAAAGATGTGGTGCTATGTTCGCATGATTTACATACCCTTGTCATATTTATACGGGAAGAGGTTCGTGGGAACAATCACAGCTCTCATTCTCCAGTTGAGGGAAGAACTCTACCTTCAATCTTATCATGAAATAAATTGGAACAAAGCACGCCATATGTGCGCAATGGTTGGTTAGATTTTCGTTAATTACAACAGGATATATATCCTTTTGATTGTTTACCTTCTTATTCAGCCTATGCCAAATTCTTATTACAGGAGGATATCTATTACCCCCATCCCTTAATACAAGACTTGATCTGGGATAGTCTGTATTTTCTTATGGAGCCTCTTGTAACATGTTGGCCCTTAAGCAAACTCAGAGAGAAGGCTATGCAAGTCACAATGAAGCACATCCATTATGAAGATGAGAATAGCCGATACCTTACCATTGGATGTTTAGAAAAGGTAATACATATCTCTCACAGTAAGTTAAAAAATATCGGTAAAATATTGAAAATGGAAAGCTTGGGTCGGATTTACTAATGTTCCTGTAGTTTACCAAGTTGACCCTAGGACTGCAGTTTTGCCTGTCAACTAGGGTGTTTTAAAAATATATGAAGCTTTGAGACTTATGTTTGCATGATTTCTGTAGGCGTTTTGCATGCTTGCTTGTTGGGTGGAAGATCCAAATGGGGAGGCATTCAAGTATCACCTTGCTAGGATGCCAGACTACATATGGGTTGCTGAAGATGGAATGAAAATACAGGTTTCGTAGATAAGTCATCTCATTTCCATTTGATATTTGAGTTATCACTTAACCAAAGTTAGGTACAAAGGATGGATGGTTCAGATAAAAAAAGTGTACATCACATCACCCAAAAGCTTCAACTAAGATTAGCCAGATTCAAAGTCCAAGGATAGATCTATGCTTGGCCTGTGTCATAAAAACTTTGTAACTTTTATCTTCATTTTGGAATTTAATGCATGCATTTGTCAAATTTTTTCTCAAAAATCTCTCTTTCTCAGAACTAGATTGTTTCTTAGAAACATGGTAAATTAATTTGCAAATTGTAACTCATTAATACAGAGTACTAAATATGCTTATTGTAATTTCATTCCAGAGTTTTGGCAGCCAGCAGTGGGACACTAGTTTGGCTGTACAAGCAATTTTGGCAAGTAATCTTATGGATGAAATTGGACCTACTCTTATGAAAGCTCATGATTACGTAAAGAAATCACAGGTATTGACAAAAATCTTAAAATCAAATATTCCTGGATTAAACAAACTTATATACCTTTTCTCCTTGGCTTAACCATTTTATCTTATTTACATATACTGAAGGTTCAAGACAATCCATCAGGTGACTTTCGAAGCATGTACCGTCACATATCAAAAGGGTCGTGGACTTTCTCAGATCAAGATCATGGGTGGCAGGTTTCAGATTGCACAGCAGAGGGACTGAAGGTACTATCCATGTTCCAACATTAAAGTTACGTATAGATACAACTTTCTAGTGTTGTTGGCTTAAGGTTTACAGAAATGTCATCTATTTTTTACAGGTTACTCTTCTGCTATCACTGATGCCACCTGAATTGGTGGGTGAAGCGTTGGAACCTCATCGCCTATATGATGCTGTGAACATCATTCTTTCTTTACAAGTAAGGACTAACTTGGAATGATGGTTAGTACAGATTAAGACATTATCTTGTTTCTTTGAGATTCCAATCACAAGAGAGAACAACTCTCTTGGGCTAATTCCTTAAGATTGTATCTCTAAGAAAGTACCTTGAGAAATACATCATTCAAGTGAAGCTTTTTCAGGTTTACTGAAATACCCTATGTTTTTGATAAGCTTCCCAATCATGTGCTTTACAGAGTGAGAATGGAGGTTTAGCAGCTTGGGAGCCAGCTGGAGCTGCATCATGGTTGGAGGTAAATTCTTTCTCATTTAAACATGTAACTATAGACTATTACTTACCTGCCAATCTCTTACCTTTTCTCACATCCTGTATCTCTGTTCTCACTGTGCATAAAGCTGACATTATTATGCATACCCACATCTCATGGTAAATATAATAAATGTTCTATAAGAAATTTTCTTGGAATTTAATGTGTATATTCATATATGCTGAATTTATCATCTGAGTTGGTACCCAAAAAAAAAAAATTATCTTTTGAGTAGGAGGAGATCACATAATCAATTGCACCATCTTAATTAATTTTAATGTGGTTGTCTTGCCCATTTTGATATCTAATTAATTATATACATTAATGGTTTTTTAATTCTCTTTTCAGATGCTCAATCCTACTGAATTTTTTGAAGACATTGTTATTGAGCATGAGTAAGATTTCTTTTCATTCTCCATTTCTCACTAAAAGTGTTTTCCTTAGTGCATATGGACTATGGACTCCTTTAAGACTTATGAGTGGTGTTATAGGTATGTTGAGTGCACTGGATCATCAATCCAAGCCCTAGTCCTGTTTATGGAATTATATCCCGGACACAGAAAGGAAGAAATCAGAACGTTCATTGAGAAAGCAGTACATTTTCTTGAACAAATACAAACGCCTGATGGTTCATGGTATGGTTCATGATTTAGTCTATTTCTTTAGACAATTCATTTTTTGGTTTCTATTTCTATCTGATGTAATCAAAATTCTATATAAACCCTGTTTAGCTAGGATCTATCATGGAATACAATTCTTCATAGTGTTCTTTTTCTTCATTCTGATTCTATCAATAGTACTTTGACTAGACAATATGTAGTGGGAAAATATTATTCAAAAAATTAACTATGTACATAGCTAGGTATGGGAATTGGGGAGTGTGCTTCACCTATGGCACATGGTTTGCACTGGGAGGATTAGCCGCTGCTGGGAAGACTTACTACAATTGTCCAGCAGTGCGTAGAGGCTGTCAGTTTTTACTATCAAAACAACAAGAATCTGGTGGTTGGGGAGAGAGTTACCTTTCATGTACAAACAAGGTAATGCTTCTACAGTAATATTTTTTGTCAAGAGTTTTTTTTTTTCCGTCACTCTGTTCTTTAAGAAAACAATGTGGTTTCCCTGTTGTTCTCTCAATAAATGTGAAAATATGAGGCAGAATCACAACATCTTCATACTGCTGGAGTTTCTCCTTATGAATAAATAATGTGGTCTAATATTTTTCCATAGTGCTCATTAAGATGTCCTTAAAAAGATGTTAATTGTCCTCATAACACTAGTGATCCTCCCTTGGCATATTATATCATCTTATCATAGAGAAGAATGATGTTAGACATCTAGAATGCTTTTTTTCATGAAATTAACATTGACTAAATAAACGAATGAGGTATAGTTTTCCCTCAAGATCTTAGATTCATCAATGAGGGAAAAACATTATGTTTTTATTTTTTCTTCGTATAATATCTGTCTTCTATGTTTGCCTAAACAGGAATATGTTCCATTAGAAGGTGGTCGGTCAAATTTAGTTCATACTGCATGGGCCATGATTGGTCTTCTTCATGCTGGACAGGTAATTTACGTAATGGAAAATCTTGTTGTAACCAAAGTTGGTGAAAAAGAAATTGTAACCTTACATTTTTGCGCTTCTGAGACGATACAACTTTTTTTTACTCAATGAGGGCAAATCTTGTCATTTCACATAAGACAGTGGTAGCTCATAATGATAAGTCACTTCCAACTTGTATTGAAAATCCATTTTTACCTTTGCCTTAAATAATTTTTGGGAATAAGACGAGGGGCACTCAGAAAAAGGTTACAACTTTTGAGTTCACCTCTTTGCTAACAAGAAGTTGTACCCATTTAAGTAATCATATTGTGCTTATATAATCATTTAAAATCTAACAAACAGGTGCATTTGAGAAATAGAAGATTCATTCTCGATCAGTTATTTGTGCAATATCAGATTCTCTAGAAGATACTAATTCTGAATCTATTATTATTTTTTGGCTAAGTAGGCCGAGAGAGATCCAACACCTTTGCATCATGCAGCAAAGCTGATAATTAATTCACAAATGGAAGATGGTGACTTTCCCCAACAGGTAACTAAACTCACCTGATCAAGAAATTTTTAGTATAAAAAGATCCCTAATCCAACACAAAGATGATAAACTTCTAGCTCTAGATTCGCAAAACTTTTAGTACCAGTTTGACTAATCTTAGAACCTACATAATAAAATCTTTGTAAAAAATAAAATAATGTGACCATTTCATTTTTCCTTTATTACAGGAAATTACTGGATGTTTCATGAAGAATTGTATGTTACATTATGCAGCTTATAGAAACATCTTCCCAGTCTGGGCTCTTGGAGAATACCGTAAGCAGGTTCTATTACCTTCAAAGAAACACTAGAACTGTATCTTGAGCCGCACCCCTTGTGATATTAAAACTCTAAAATACTGGTTCAATCTTTTCCTTTTTTCTATTTCCCACCACTTAATGTTGGGTATCTCTATATAATGTTGGATATCTCTATATGGATAGTTCTTGGACTCTGCACATTGATTGTTCAGTAATTCTTCCTAATGCCTGCACAATATTTAACAATAAGAAGCTTTCACTCAATCAAAATGTAGAATCACTAAATAAGAAGGTTTCTGGCTTCTCCATTGTTTGACATCTCTCTAGTGGCTCATTTGAAATCTCCTACAAGTAGGGGTGTCCATTGGGACGGGTCTGAATCTGTTCTACCATTTTTCGGCCCAAGGACCAAAACTGCCTTGATTAATTAATCAATTCCAAACATTGTAACCAATACCAATTAATAATGAGACCGTTTGGTTTGATTGCCATAGATTCTTATCTATATTAATGATAAAAGTTAAAAGATTTCAATCATTTTTCTTTTTTAAACAAAAGAAGGAAATTTTTATTTCCAAAAATCTATGAGGCTGTGTGTGGTAGCCAAGAGAAGAAAAGAAAAGGAAAGAAAAGAAATGGTAAGAAAATAAAAAAGAATTATGTATATTTGGCTACCAATAGAAGAAAATAAAAGAAAAGTTTTTTTTTCTTCCTCTTGTGTTTTCTTGCGTTTTAGTCAAGACTATTTTTTTTGACAGCAGAAGAAAACTTCACTATTCCCAAGATGAATTTTGAAATTCAAAAAAAGAATCTTCTCTTGGATGAAGATATACCAAACACAATGAAAATTTCTTAAACAAATAAAATAGTACAATTTTTGTAGTTTTTTCTTTTCTTCTCTTGACTACCAAACACAGCCTAAGAAAGAATTTCCTCAGAAAAAAAAAAAAAATTGCAAAACCCAATAGTGGATGTAGCCGCCAAACATGGGAAATCACCCAAAAAGAGGGCCCCTTGGCAAGAAAATGCGATTCATTGTCAACAGGGTATGGAATGAAACTAAAATGAACAACAAAGATCTACATTGGCTCTAGCAGTCCAATCTGAAAGAAAAATTACAACCATTTGATCTACTAACAAGTAACAAAAGCTTGGCAAATCGCTGAAAGCAACTATAGCAGGAAGATGTAATGAAGAGGCTAATAAAATTCCATCCCTGATGGCTTCTGCCTCCATAGCAACAGCAGAAAGAGAAGATCCAGCTTTACATTTTGCCGCAATAAAATCACCCTGGCGAGACTTGATAATGGAATGATCAGCAGGCATCCTTAAAAGGTGAAGAATGAAGATTCACCCTAGCTGCAATAGCAGAACAAGAACATACACGACTCTCCTGGATAGTCACTGTGCTAATCAAATTAGGATCAGAATGATTAAACAAAGTATTACTTATTTTGGACTTCCAAATCCGCCAAAAGGGTGGTGGACCAAATAACTGATATGAAAGTACTCCAATAGGAAAATCCTTATATCTAACAAAAAGGAAATTAAGCCAATATTGAACACCAGAATATTCTTAAGGCACCGTTTGATAACATTCCCAGAAACGCGTTTCTGCGTTTTTCTGTTCCTAGAAACGGAGAAACGGGGTAAAAGGCGTTTGGTAAAATCGTTTCGTTTCACTTTTTTTTATAAGTAGAAATAGATTTTTTTTTTTCAATTTATGGTTCAAGAAACAAAAGAGACAAAACAAGTTGTAGTTGTTTCGGCGTTTCCAGAAACAATTTGTGGCCAAAATAATTAGCCCTTGCCCGATTATATTCCCCCAACCCCTTTTTACATCCTTCTTCTCTCCTCTGCAACCTGTCTCCCTTCGTTCCCAGGCAACCATCGTTAACATGTTGGAGCTCCTATGAGCTCGTTGAGCCTTCCGTTGCTTAGAGACTCTGATTCGAAGTCCGTTTCGATTTCTTCTCGCCTTTCGCTTTCTTCTTCGTCTTCTTTTGGCCCTGGCCACGAAGATCTCCTAAGGCAAACCTACAGCCTGAGAGGAGTATAGATCTAACCTTGCAATCTTCAGTGCTCTTGGCAAGCCAATTGGGATGGAGTTTCTTTAGGGAGATCTTCAGGCTCCTAATCTTTAGGATCGACAAGGTCAAAGGGGAGGTTATTTGAAGTGAGAAGATCTAAGAGACGATGGGCTAGGGCTTTAGAGGTCCCGGTCTGAGAGACGAAGAAGATCTTTTCTCTAGAAGGGACAAGGTGAAGGGTGGTGGTGCTCTGGGAGGAGGAGGAGAGGGAGAGTCTTTGGCGGTGGAGGCGTCGGGACTTCCAGAAGCAATAGAAGGAGGAGGCAGATAGAAGGGCAACCAGAGCGAGGTGAGCCAGAAGATAGGAGGGTGACTTCCCCGTCATTGTGAAATCTCAATTTGACAGTTGCGTTTGCAATTGAACTTCCAGGGAGACCATTTATGAATATTGTTTAAGTGATTAAACCCTAGGAAGTCAGAACAAGGACTCCATCACCATTAATGGAAACCTTCAGCTTCATAGGTTCCTGTCTATGAACTGTCTTCGTCTTCGGATTTCTAAGCTATAAGCCTGTAACTTTAGAGTGGGACGGAGTCCGATTTGCAGAGCACTTGACTCAACCTCCATTCCTGCTAGAGGGATCTACATCGATAGTCCTCGTATGAACTCTTCTGGTAAAATCATCTTCCAGAGCTTGGAGAGAAGCTTGAGCAGTTCGAGCAGCTTCAATGGCGGTCCAAAGATTAAGCACAGAGAAATGGAAAGAGATATTTTTCCATTATATTGTCTAAAAAAAAAAAATTGCAAGAAACATTTCTAGAAACAAGGTTTATCAAACACCTAAAAATCCATTTATGTTCCCAGAGACGTGAATTTATGTTTCTAGTGTTTTTGGACACAAAAACGGCAAAAATGTTATCAAATGGGTTAAATTGAAAGAGCATGGACAATAGAGAGTATCAGTGGTCAAATTATGATGGAACAAAAGTTGTTTAACATTTTATTTTTTGGAATTAAATGCAAACGCCAAATATACCCACATATAGGGTCAGGGAAAAATTTCCCCTTGAGCACTTTAACCCATAAAGCTTCCTTTTTTGCTAAAGGTCAGCAAAATTGTATTACTATGGCAGAAAAATGTTACAAAACAACTCCTTGAAATCTTACTTCACCTTTGGCATTTCCATCAGCAGAGGAAGAAAACAAAGCAAAATGAAGACCAAAAAATTACATGAATCTAAATTTAGCCTATTCTGATTATCCCATTGTAGGTCAGAAAGAATAAAACCCAGAGCAGAGTCCCAAATATTTGAGGAGAAATAGCCAACTTGTCAGTGGCTGAGTTTATCTCTTTGTAATAGTGGGAGATTTCCCAATCCGTGCTGTCTAGATAACGCCCAAAGTACCTCCATAGCTGCTAGAAGCACCAGGGAATTTTTTGGTTTTTAATACGGCACACTATTGATTGGGACTCACACTCAATCCATAGTTTATTGTAGCATCTCCCAAAAGCACATTTCAGTCCATGGAAAAAGCAGAAAATTTTGCCGTGAAATTAGATCCAACACCCTCATAAATAGCAAAGCAAACCATATTTGATCCATTCGCATCCCTGATTATAGACCCATAAAGCTTCCTTATTATGCAAGATGCACCAACATTTCCTATTGTAGAGACACCTAATTTTGTCCCTCCCCATAATGATGATGAATTACAAGCATTGGCAAAGCTTGTGTGCTCTGGATTTGAATTTTTGGTACAAAACCCAGCTACCCCAACTTAACTCACTGTGTGTTGATTCGCGGAGTTCGCTTTAGCATGAGAAACATTGAAAATCCAAAACCGAGCATTGTCTAATGATTCAAGAATGACCTAAAACACTGTCCTCGATTCCCCTTCGCCAAAATATGGCAATTCACTTTTTCACGGTTTTCACCAAATCTCCAAGCAAAATATGAGCTCAATTTCATATCACTGAATAGTACTTGAAAAAAATAGTCTTATCAATGTTTCAGGTGCAAATATTTGATGCCCGGATGTTTCATAATTTTTCTTGATCGAACAAACTTGAACCAATCCAAACCAAATTGGACCAATTCCAACCAACCAAAACCAACCGATAATTGTGGCTCAGCATATTGTTATATGGCTTTGGAGCTAACTATGTAGATTCTAAAGTGGCATAAGGCTATATGGCTCTGGATGCTAAACTGTATAACCCTTGGGACTCATAATCATTTCCTAAGCTACAGAGGGTTATATGGCCCACGTTATCAAACTCCAAAGCTGCATAACAATATACGGCTCAGTAAAATTGAATTTTTACCTATTAACCCCTAGTTTTGCCTATAAATAGTGCTCGAATTTTACTCATCAATGCACCAATTCACAATCCACTTCTCTCTAACCCCTCTGAGACAAAATCCAGAGAGACTCTCTGATCCCAGAGAGGAAACCTTGTTCCGAAACCATGCTTTCATAGTTTCAAAGCCGATACCAGTTCCAAACCTTGCTTCTAAAACCCCGAGGTTGGTACCAAAAACCCTACTTCTGAAACCCTCAAGTTGATACCAGATCCAAAAACTCTATTTCCAAAGTTAAAGTCAATACCGATTTCAAAACCTTATTTTTGAAATCTCCAAGCTAAATTCCCACAAATCTCTAGAGAAGCCTAGAAAATGCCGAACCTTTACAGAAATTTTGTCAAAAGCCAAATTTCTGTAGAAATCCCGAAAGTCCCAGAAATCATCTCGAGGTTCCTCCGAAGTGCTATAAGTTTTGATTCCTCCAAGAAAGTGTGAAGAAGGCCAAGCCCTTGCCCCTGAGTTGGAGGGATTTATTAGAAATTACCTTTTGAAGCCAAAGGTGCTCTCCTTCATTAGCTACTATTCGATACTTTATGTTGCGTCAGAAAACCGATTGTCGGGTATCTCCATCTTGCACAAGTAGATAAAGTCAAAAAAGTCCTGGAGCTACTCTGGGAGGGGATTCTCTGACGTTCAAATTAGCCTTCCTTGCAACAGTGATGAATTAGGGGTGAGGAGAGAGCAATATAGTATGAGAGATAGTGAAGTGTCCATACCTTAGGGGTCTTTTCCTATTTATAATATAGGGTTCCTTTTGACGTTTAGTCGCTTTCTTAGGTAACGGAAAGGGGGGTCATGTTTCTTCCTTAACCAATCTTCTTGCATGAGTGTGGGGAGTCCTTCCTAATTGGGTTACCCTCGTTCTCATGTCTAGGAGAGGTTGAGGTTGAGGACGAGTGAGTCCTTAGCAAGTGGTGGGGATTATGAGTGCTCCACGATCTAGAGTTCTTTCCCTCCCTCTGACAGCTATCTTTGGATGGTTTGTATTTCTCTCTATGCCAAGTGTTGGCCATCCAATGGTATGATGTTTTTTGGGTATATCATGGTACATAGATAATCTTCTAACCCTGGTAGGCATATGGTAGATGTTATTTTTGCCATGTGTTAGGTTTAGAATAGTTAATATCTATTTTCTTTCTGATGCATTATCTTCTTTCTCTGCTATTTCTGGGATTTCTATTAATCCTCATAAGTCTCTTTCCTTTTTTGGGGAAGTTTCTAAACATATATCACAAGGCACAACTTAGTGTTGTTTTAGGCATCCCTGAAGGTCACCTCCCTATCACTTATTTGGGTATACATTTTATTTCTTCGAAGTTTGCTGTACATCATTGTTCTCCTATCCTTGATAGGCTTCGTAAGTGACTTCAAATCTAGAAGAGAAAAATTCTTTCTTTTAATGGTCGCCTCAAGGTTATTAGATCAATCATGTTAAATTCATATATTTATTGGTTTGGGGTTTTTGGCATTTGGACATCAATATCTTTTAAGATTAAGTCTCTTATGTCTTTTTTCCTTTAGAAAGGCCAGGTTAGTTCTAATTTCTTACACCCCATAAGTTGGGGAAATGTTTGTCTCTAAAGAACGAGGGAGGTCTTGGTCTTCATAGAGTTGAGGAGCTCAATATTGTCGGCATTGTCAAGCTTATCTAGAAAATATCTTCTAAAAAGAGGAGCATTTAGGTTGACTAGGTGTATCCTAGATACCTTAAATTCCATTTGAAATGCCCCTTTCCCTATAGATGTGATACCCTACTTTTTAAATCCGGTCTAATTACACGATTGACCCGGTTTAACCATGCAGGACCCGAACCAGAGAGGGTTAAGGCGGGTTCCTTATGGACCATGATGGCAAGGGTAACTTTGAACATCGGTTGGCCGGACAAGTCCGAGTCAGTGCCAGAGGAGACGGGTGTACCCAAGCCGTGTACATGCACATATCATAAGGTCATGTACGGATAAAGCAGGTATGTAGCCTTATCCTAAAGCGCATATGTATAATAGACCTTATGCCGAAAGTGAGATTCGTGCCGAGAGTCGAATTTCATCAAAATCCCACTTGTTGACCAATTTTCGGCCCTCAGGCGGGCGGTCACAGGTGGGCGTATCCACCCACCTGAGTGACCCAACCATGTGTTACTAATGGTTTTCAAAAAGTATAAATAGCTATTATTATGTTTTTATTTTCTCATTTATGACACTCGGCCGTTTGGTGAGAAGAGTAAAGAGGAGAGAGAAAAGGAGGGAGAAAAGAGAACAGAGAAGAAGAAAAGGGAGGAAGAGGAAGAAGGAATGGATTTAAGCGGCGCCAAGGGTTGATCTTCCCATTCCGACGCCGGAAGAGTGATCCCCAACACTAGATCTGCGTTTAGAGGTGAGCGAAGGCTATATTCCCTAAACTTTCACCATACCCAAGTAAAACCCTTGATTTGGGTAATGTTTCTTGAGGTATTGTAGATTCCCCTTGAGATGATGAATCTAAGGTTTACTGGATGGTTTATGTATTGATTTTGAAGGATTTGAAGAAGTGTTTCCACGGTTGGGGGAGCATTGGTGATTTGAGGTGATTTTGGGGTTTTTGAAAGAGTTCTTGAGCAAAGAAGGTAAGATGGCTTTCATTCCTTAAATCTAACCTAGATCTAGGTTAGAACCATCTTATGCGACATTGAATGTGTGGAGAATGGGTTTGGAAAAGCCCCATTTGATTCCCAAAGGTTGGGGAAGCTTTCGGGGAAAAATGGCATTTTCCCGCCAAGACCGATGGGCCAAGACCGATGGGCCAAATGGCCCGCCTGAGGGCACCCACCTGAGAGGACAGGGCCCTCGGGGCCAACCGATGGGCCCTACCGACGGGTCGACCTACCCGCCAGTCATGACTAGTGGGTCAGGACTGGTGGGTTGACCTACCCGCCGGTCATGACTGGTGGGTCATGATAGGTGGGCTGTCCGACCCACCCGAGAGGCTCCCGACGTGATTTTCACGTCCGGATGGACCCGAAACGGATGTGCGACCTTCTTTTAGGATTCTAAACATGATTTTGTCATCAAATCTTGTTAGTTTTGACCCCGAAGTGATGAAATGCTAACCCCATTCACTCATGATAGGTTCACCAAATCTTACGCTTCTCGCACCGGATCTCACCCGTACCAGGCGTGAGTCTTTGTACACTACAGGTAAGTGGAGAGAGGACGTTTGGCCTTATTTTAAGGCTTGTTTGGCATTCATTTAATTATATCTAGACTAGTCATGTCATCATGCAAACTTTGTGTAACTTAGCCATCCTCATATTATTATGACTTGTGTGTTGTGTTTATTTTCTCAATGTCAAATGATGATGTGATTATATAATGAATGATGACATCATTGTGCAAAATGCATTAATAGACTAGATGCCGTAGTCATCTTGGAAACGAGTGCATTGGTGGCCCGTGGAATGGGACGCGGTGGCACTATGCAATCCTACTATGTCATATAGGAGCATGCGGTGTAGGATTATCATCTTCCCGTGCTAAAACCCTTCCTAACAGGGGTTGAGGTGTTGGGTTACCATTTGGGGGGAAACAGTGGTCGCGGTTGTCGGGTCATTGTGGCGGTTAGACATACGCTCGGCTGGTCATTAGGACAGTCGACAACCCCGGTGGTATATTCAAGAGGGCCAATCGTACTTTTAAATTGCTGGAGTTAGTACCTTTATTTTCTGTCATTTACTTTTATGTTGAAAGCCGGTGGTCGGCATGCTTTACTTTTTCGAGTACTCACGGTGGGCCTTCTCCGACAGCCCTATGGGCGTATTGCGGGATGGAGTTCGCGGCTCGTACCTGGAGTATACGCGCACTGTGGTTGTAGTAGCACTAAACCAAAGACTTAGTAATGTTGTTAAGGTGGATGTGACAAAAAATGGATTGCATAGCATATAGTGCATATGATTGTGATTGTTGTGTGGACTGTTGTGTGGTCCTCCTTTTCACTTACTGAGCTAGTGAGTTCATCCCACGTGTGCACCTCTTTTAGACGATTTTACAGGTCACCAGCCTGAGGATCAAGGGTTGGGCCCCACAGTGGAATTCCCCGAGGAGGATTGGTGGGTCCCCGAGGAATTAGAGCATGGCACGGATTGCTCGTGCGAGGGCTGTGCTACAGGACCGCAGTTTTGACACCGAGCTGAGCTTTACTCTTTGATTATTTTTTTGATGATCCCTTTTGTGTGCTTGATATGTAAATTGTATTCTTTTTGTATAAATATCATGCCTGCGGGCCCACATGTACTTAACTATGTACTACAATTTGGGTATCAAGTATAATGGGGATATTTACAGGTAAATTAAGTTTTCCGCTGAACTGTTGAACGTTTTCTTAGTTGTGTGTATGATGTGGTTGGATATCGTATCAGATGATCCTGGCAGGTTTGGGTTAACCGGAGTTAACCCTGTCACCAGTCTGGTTCTGTGTGAACGGGGCATGACAATAGATGCTTCTTAGGTCTAGAGGAAAATTCTAAAATACTGGTATCTTGTGTATGAAATATCAAGTCCTCCATTGATGATGGCTCTAACACCTTTCTTTGGCTCAACAATTGGCATCCTGATTGGGTGTTTATTTCTAAATAAGGTGATAGAATTAAATATGATGCTAGTTCTGATAGATTTACTAAGGTTTCCTCTATTTTAATTAATGAAACTTGGATTCCTAGACCTAGTAATTCCCTCTCTCTCATTGAGGTTTGGAGTAAGCTTCCAAGATTTGCTTCAGACCTAGAAGTAGAAGTGATTTGCTACAATGGGTTGCTAACTCTTCTAACAATTTCACCTCTGTAGCTACTTGAAACTTGGTGCATTCTAAAGCTCCTATTGTCTCCTAGTAGGACTGTTTAGTTTAATTCTTGTTATACCCATGCCCTAAAATTTTCTATTTTAAATGTACAGATGAGGCATCAGAGGACACCAGTACCAATGATTACTGGGTAGCAGCTGTCTTTTGTAGGGAAGGGAAGGACGACCCCATTTGCACCTGCTACTCATGCCTCAATAATTGGAAGGGGTTCCAAACACGACAGAGAAGGTCAATCCAAGCCCTCACACTTCATGGGAAAATCCCCGAGCTTTAATAGTAAAATATACCAAGAGGTGGGCCCATACACTGGAAATACCTTGGGAAGGCCCCCTCAACTTAAGGATCCATTTTCACATAAAGGGGATAAATTCAGCCTTCACCAATGAACATCCACCGGTGAGAGTATTAGCCAAAATCGGGTTATTTGGCCATGGGACTTGGGCCCTTCCACTCGGGCACTTCAAACTAGCTCCATTGGTTGGTACCACCTACTGGGTGATGGATTAACGTATCGAGTCACCCCAAGGTGGGCCCGTTAGTGCCAAATGATGGATTAACCCAGTAATGAATGAAAACTCATTATTTTCCCAAACAACCCTTAGGCAACTTAAGTGGCTATAAATAGAGACTCTTGCCTATTCATTTCTCCATCTACTAAAGTAAAAGCAAGAAGGAGTAGGAGAAAGAAGAAGAAGGAGAAGGAGAGCAAGGGAGGAAGGAAAGGGGGAGCAAGGATCCTACCAACTAAGGTAATTTCCATTCACTCTACTCCCCTCCATACGCTAGTCTCTCTCTCTCGCTCTCTCTCATTCCTCTTCTCCATGAAGCAAAATGGAGAACCCCATCGAAAATCTACCTACCCACTTACCCAATGTCTAAATTGATTGGGGGATTTGGTGTGGGGTACCTAGTTAGCAAGATTAACCACTCATATTGGGTGTATAGACCTTCTCCATAGAAAGTGTTACACTCGTGCCTTGACTCGGTCAAATTTGAGCTGTTGTGATAGGTCTCAAACTGGAGATCAAAAGTACTACCGGGTTTTGGCTCATGGTGGTCCATTTCCAAAGGGGGAGAGATGACCCCAAGTGTTCGTGCATCGCGTTCCAGTCTAACTGGAGGGGATTCGTACCTTTCGATCCCAGACGGTAAGTGATCCGACTCCTTAAATATAAATCCTGGCACGTACCAGAGTTTCCGAAAGACCCTAAGCACGGCCGAGGGCAACCACCCATACAAGACCAACTGTAAGACAGCAAGCAGTCAAGGCAGCGAAAATAAGCCACTGGATCCACTGGAGCTAAATCCGATGGGCTGTTTTCGGTGAGCCTAACAGACTGCCATCAAGGTTTCGATGCTCGTGGGTCCCACCACTCGCATCGTAGACAGTCTCGGATGATCCCAAATCATCCTTCACACTTTTCTCGTGTCATGAGCATTTCGCGGACCTAAGTAGTCGGGTTCTCGGGCTCCGAAAGTCATATTAAACTAATCGGTCTGAATAGGGTCCAACCAAATAGACCCTAAGGTCCACTTTAACTCATAAGTTAGAAATGAGGAATTCATTTCCTCATTTCTTCTTTGCCCTAAATGTAAAAGCGGAGAGGAAGGAAGAAAAGAAGAAGAAGAAGAAGAAGAAGAAGAAGAAGAAGAAGAAGAAGAAGAAGGGGAAAAGGGTTTACCTTGGTGCCGGCTATTGGAGGTAAGTACAACCTCCCATACAACTCTCTCTCTCTTCATTTTGACCTAGATTAAGCTAGGTTTGGATTGAATCTTGGTGCACAAACCATGTTGAGGCCAGGGAATGCGCATTCTGCCCTCCCAGTTCTGTTGTCGAGCTCAAACCAAGCCAGGTGAGCTTCGATAACAAGTATTGCCAAATGACCAACTAGGGTTTCAATCTTTCGATTGACTTATCTCTCAAGCGGCTCGATGGTATTGGGATTTTATTAACTTAGAATGATGCAAGGAACATTCTCTACAAACTTCATGGAACAAATCCCAGTGATCGGGCCTGAGCCAGAAAGCCCTAAAATAGCTGGACACTTCTGTACCACCACCGGAAGCAAGCCACCGGATCCATTAGGCCTGCTTCCGGTGGGTTATTTCTGGTAAATCACAGAGGCTTGTGAGCTCTCTGTCACCACCACCGGAACACAACACTGATATTTCTGGTGGAAATACCCTATTTTCAGTGACATTACTGTCACTGGGAAACATTGTCTGCACCTTTTGGGGGTGACCCAAGTGGGCCTCTCCCAATCTTTTCGACACGTATTGATGTACGATTGCCCTTGTGTCTAGGACAGTGAGCACACATGCCCCAAGACCAAAATTGAGTGGATCGATCGGTGGTAGTACTTGAACCTTAACACACTCGAACATAAACCAGGTGAGGGATGGACTGCTTTTATTTTCGGAATGTTTATTATTATTAAATTGCTCATATGCTTAGAATTATGTGTTTAATTGTAATTGTTCAAATATGATGATGACATGTCATATGTTACACTTGTCATTTTACAATTATGATATGAATTGTTATAGAATTGTATGACGGGATCCAGTGTGGCCGAGGTGGTACCGACACTGTGATCGTCGTTTGTTTGGTTGTATATGTAAGGTGGAATTCGGCATGGCTGAGGTGGTACCGATGCCGCGATTGCTGTATGTATTCTACATTCATGTATTGATTATGTGCATTAGAGTTAGTTGTAGTCGTAGGTTACACTTTGTGGCCGATGTCTCACCAGTATCGTGTACCCCAGGACTGCATTTGGAAATAGATACGCTTTGTGGCTGACGATTGGTACCGGTGTCACGTAGTCCATACTAAATTGTGATATGCATGCTAGATTAGGAAAAAGGTCTCGGGTTTCACTTTATGGCCAATGTGTTACTTGTATCGTATACCCGTGACTGTATTTAGAGATAAATTACACTTTGTGGACGAGGTCTTGCTGGTATCGTGTAATTCATACTAACTGTATTATTACGAAGTCATGTAGCATATATGTGGTTAGGTATCACTCCCTATGCTACGAACCCTTGCCAATAGGGATTGAGGTGTTGGATAACTCATTGTGGTATGTTCGAAATGCCTTTCCAGAATGCTACACCCGTGGTACGATGTGATTATTATCAGAGGCAGGAACTTATCAGGCATGGCCGATGATTGGTACCAGTGCCATGACAGCTAGGAGGGGGTTATCAGGGGTTTGCTGGGTGACCCATGGACGCATACGGTGACCGGTAGACTTCTATTCACGGCTAGGATTTGTATCCTTGCATAGTCGATGGTGTTTCCGAAACGAAGGATATAGTCTAATACGCCATAGTAGTATTTTACCAGACTTAATTATTATTGTTAGGTGGATAATAAAACAAATGAATTGCATCACGAGCATCATGGCCTATGTGTTTAATTTCCACTATCATGCATCATAAATTATTATTGTGAATGTCTTATTGGATATGCTTGATCCCCACCCCTCACTAAGTGAATTGGAAAGCTCACCCCACGTACACACTTTTTAGATGATGATGCAGGTACGGTCGTGTCTGTGGCTAGTGACTCTTTTTCCTTCGGACCTGAGTACCAAGTGAGCGACTGGTGGATGCCAGACACGGAGGAGCATGGCGAAGACTGTGCTTGTGACTTTTGTGCATATGTAGTGCCATGAGGTGTTCGGCGTATTTTTGATTTTGTTGATACAGGTCTATGAATATTATGTTTTAAACTTGATATATGTAAGTCTTGAAGGATCGTAAACAGATTAACTTGGTTATTGATATTATGTTTATCATTAGATAATTTCTCCCTTTATTTCTGATGATTCTGCTATTAAACTCTGATTTCACTGTTAATGATTGGTTTGTGATGTGAGATTACAAAATATTAAGGTACTGTTATCAGAGATCCTGGTAGGTTCGTAAGACAGGTACGTGTCTTACTCACACCACCAATATTCCTAATGGTAAGTTGGGTCTACTGAAAGTGGGGTGTGACAGAAAGCCCCATCTCATACCCCCAATTTGGGCAACACAAAACCTAGCGATAGAGAAATTTCCCAAATTTCCTAAAATCCACCTTCCCACTTGTCAAGAATACTAATTGAGAGGGGGACTTAGTGTAGGAGACTTACCCTAGCAAGGTTGGTGGCTCAATTTGAGTCTATAAACTTTTCTTTATGAAATTCCCACCTGAAATTCCCAATTTGGGTGACCAAACCCTAGAATTAGTGGACTTTGCCCAAATCCTCTACACATCACCACTCAAACCCAAAATTGGGTTGGGGAATATGAAATTAAACACATGAATGGTGACTTGGAGTGGTCACATAAGCCATTGGAAGTCACCACATAAACCCTCAACCGAAATTTCCTAATTTAGCTTAACCTAGACTTGAACTTTGGGGAATTTGGGTACATTGTGTAACCCTATCTTAAGTAACCCACTAAGTACACTAAATCTAAGCTAATTGAAGTGTGTGAACATCCCACACATATAAACCAGCCTTGTAATCACAAAACCCCCAACTTGAGAACGATTCAAAGAAAAGGAAATAGGATTGAAGCTAGAACGTGTGTCCTAGGGTCCCACTTCCTTGTGAATGACTGATATCCGTAAAAACCCTATGTATCATAGGAGAAGAACTAAGAAGTGATGGGAGCACACGACACGATACCATCGACTATCTACTATCATCTAGGACTCGAGATGAGGGGATTTTGTTGATTTTATGGGATGTTTACATCATGATGCACGTGTCTGTTGTGTAATGTCATGAATCATAAATGTGTGTGTGTGTGTGGACTAGGATGTAGGGTAGGCAAAGGTTGGGTTTCGGCACTGCATGCCCAGGGTGAGTGTGTTGTGGAGATTGGGGTGCAGGGTGGCCGAAGGTTGGTTCCGGCACTACACATCCATGGTGTGTGAGTGTGGGGCATAGGGTAGCCAAAGGTTGGGTTCCGGCACTATACACCCACAGGGTGTGTGTCACACCTCACTTTTAGTAAACCCAACTTAACATTAGGATTACTAGTGGTGTGAGTAAGACGCTTACCTATCTTACCAACGTACCAAGATCTCTGATAGCAGTACCTTAACATTCACAATGTCACAACACAAATCAAACCAATAGTAGCGGAATTAGAGTATAATAGCATAATAGCATAATCATAATTAAAATGGGGAATCATCTAATGATGTTATATATATAACCAAGTTATTCCATTAAATAATTCAAGACTTACACATATTAAGACGAAAAGTATACAAATCACCAGGTCGGTATCAGAATAATCAAAATAGGTCCATGCATCTTATGGTGCCGCACATGCACAACAGTCGTAGCACCATCCTAATCATGCTCGTTGGCTTCTGGCATCCACCAGTCACCTACGACATAGTCAGGCCCTGACGAGGTCGAGTCACCACCCAATGGCACTACTATACCTCCATCATCATCTAAAAAGTAGCATATACGTGGCGTGAGCTTCCAACTTGCTCAGTGAGGAGTGGGGTTCATGCACAACCAAGAACAATATTCATGTATATAATATTCCATGATGACATGAATACAGAAATAAAACATATAGTCCATGATGCGAATAATGCAATCCATTTGTCTATTAGTCCACATAACAATACAACTAAGTTTGGTAAATGCTACTACGACACATTAGGCTGTATCCCTGGGCCAGATACTCGCACATCAGCCACCCAACGATACAAACCCTAGTCATGATTAGGAGCCTACCAATCCCGAAATGCGATCGTTGGTCACCCAACAAACCCCTGATAACCCTCTCTTGGCAGTCACGACACCAAAATTACCATCGGCTACGCTGGACTAATTCCTGCCTCTGGCAATAGTTATATCTTACCGTGGGTGTGGCATTCTGGAAAGGTTCATCAAACATACCACCATTGGGTTATCCAACACCTTACCCCCTATTGACAAGGGGACGTAGCATGGGGAATGTCACCTAACAACAATATCCTACATGCCTTGTATAATGATACAATTAGTATGGACCACGCAACACCGGAATTACCATCAACCACTGTTTGAGATTTAAAAGTAACCGCAAGCGTATGGATCAGTGTAGCTAATGGGTCAAACACAAGGAGAGCAGTCACTTTATTTTAGGCTTCTTCTAGTAATACGAAAGTGCATAGATTAATGATTATGATCTAATTCTAACTACCACCCTAAAAAAACATGCATCTAAAAACGTCCTAACCAACACATCTAGGGAAATTGGAATTGACATTGTAATAAAAATTGAACGACCTAACCATTCACATCTAACCCTAACCATGAATCATCTAGGAATTAAATACTCAAACCATGCAATTAAAAAGCAAATAACTGAAAGTAAAAGTGCTGAAAAGTAAATAAATAAAATAAAAAAGGGAAAAAACAAGAGAGAGGCACGCACATAAGTAGGTATCTCTACTTAGCCCGAGGGATGCACCATAAATAATATGAGCTTCCCTACTTGACCAGAGAGTACTCTTACAAGGGTTTTTCTACTTGACTTTAGGGGAAGGGATGCAATATAAATAATCAAAAGAAAAGGATGGTTCTATAGCTAGAGAGGGGCAAAGCCAACACATGCATCTAGCCAAGGACCTTGGGGGAAAGGAAAAGCATCAAAGTAAAAATTTAAATTTAAATCCTACTTTAAGAATGAAGGGGTAGCAAGAAGAGGGAATGAGAGGGGGGGTGAGAAGACTACTATAGAAGCCTACTTGCTTGAACTTGAATACCTGAACTTGAAAACTTAATTGAGATTTGAAATACTACCAGCACTAAAAACTAGATCTGGAATAAACCACATCTGAAATTTCTAGTACTACAAAAAACAAATCTGAAGAGAAAAATTGAACTTGAAAGACATGCTCCATAGCTTGTTCTTGTCACCTAGAACTAAGCCTAGAACTAGAAATTGAAAATTACAACCCCAATTGCATAAAACATAAAATTAAAAGACTAAAATCAAAGATAGGAGTGCTTGCATTCATTAAATAAAAGAGGATTACAAAAGTGTTTAATAGCAAAAAAACTAAAACTAAAACTAAAACTAAAGGGAAAGAGAGAGAGAGAGAGAGAGAGAGAGCAACTAAAAAAAACCCTAAGAAGAGAAGTAGAGAGGAAGAGAGGGACCCCTTTAGGGTTTGGACACCCTTTTATAGGGAATAGGGGAGAGAGGAGGATGTCCAAGGGTGGATCACCTTGAACGATTTTGGGTGATGAGGTTTCCAAGTTAGTGGGGATTGGGAGATAAACTAGGAAGTAGGGGATTGGGTCGATTTCTTTTCCTTTTTCCCTATTTTTTCTCCTTTTTTTTTTTTCCTCCTTTTTCTTTTCTTCAAATGTGGGCAGCCTCTTGAGGCCGATTGTGTGGTGAGGTGGAGGTGAGAGAGAGAGGGAGGAGAGAAAAGGTAGGAGTGATTTCCAACGATTTGTTTCTTATTTTCTTTCCTATTTTTTCTCCCTTTTTTCCTCCTTTTTATCTCTCCTCTTGCAGAATAAACCCCCTTGGCCAACCTCTATTCCTTGCTTGAATCGATGGTGATGAGTAGGAGAGAGAAAATCTTCCAAAAAAAACTCCAAAAAAAAGCAACCAAGCGGTTCGAACTTTCTGGTGAGGAAGGGATTTTGCACACCACAACTCACCAACTACGCTAGGTAGTTGTTGTTACAAAAAATGAATCCTAAATTACTCAAGGGGGATCCATTGATCCTTTTAGGCATCTTAGAATATTCCTTATACCCTTGGGACAACTGCAGACGGGTTGATTAGGCATCTTGGTTTAGTTCTGATCTATTATTTTTTTTCTGGCCAGAAAAGAATAATCACTTCTACGGGACCAAACGGATGTGTAATTTTAATTAAACACATCCATCTTGCTCAGAATTTTGTTCTCTTTGGAACAGTGAAAAGAAACTGGACCTCTTTATGCATAAAATTGGATATACGACGCCCGATAATCCTTAAGGCCTTTAAATTCAAAATCTACAAAAGGAGAGTAAAAACCTAAGGTAGATCCATTCTAAATATATAAAATGCATGTTTTTATACCCTAGATTTCAAACATAAATGTGCTCATCAGAATTCCCCCACACTTAGACTTTGCTAGTCCTCGAGCAAAACAAAAAGAAAAAGAATAAAAACAAAAAATCTAACTCACTTTCATAGGAATCACGGTTGCACTTAGCATGTGCAACAAACCTATTAAACCCCTAGGTCACCCCTAGTGGACGAGTTGTGTCTCATGGATGTTTGCAATGAATATACACCCAAAATTCAGAAACAAACGAAATCCCAACCTTGGCTAATGGTAAGGGCCATACCGATCCAGAGTAAAGATAATTCCTCTTACACTTGATCTAGGGACCCCCACACTTGAATTTTTATTACCCCATATTGATTTCAGGCACAAACATATTTCTTTAATTTGAAACTCACATTGTCTCTTCCAAAACATCTTTATCTTAAGGCAAGACCACTTGTAAAGTAATAGGGAACCCAGGACTAAGGCATTGGAGTGTTTTTGACGAAACATGTTATCAAGGCATTGATGACATTTGCACATACTTTCCTACTGTGTGGTTTTCTTTCTCATCTTTTATAATAAAATCTATCCTACTCCACTACTGTTGGCCCAAATGACATGGTGGAGCAAACACCAGACACCCAAGTTACTATGTAGCTTCGCTTTTTGCATATGCCCACATAGATAGTGATGCTAGAGTTCTTTTAGAAGTTTCCTCCCTAGGAATTTCGATCAAGACACCACGCTTCATGAGGTGCAATGCCCTGTCTAGTTCTAAGGAAATCAACTCTTACTTTTCATTTATACCACTTTCCACACTTCATTTAAAATTGCATATTTTTCAACATATGCCAAATTAAAAAGAAGGTCTCAACTCTAAATTAAGAGTACAAGGAACCCATAGAGTTACATATGGTCCAACACCGTAAAACAAAGGTTTTTTATTTTTCAAAAGAGAGTCCCATCTCAAGACACATGCTTGTTTCTTTTTTCTCAACAGGGTTTTTATGTGTCCAATATGGGTACCTTAATAAAAATTCCTACATTCATATATCAAGCAACCGAATGGTATGATCATTAACCAAAAGCTAAAGTATGATTTCATCCTTAGCCAGCTCAAAAAA